>NC_081243.1:3633344-3868344 GCF_902713425.1 Acipenser ruthenus | reverse complement strand
TGCGCCCCAACCCTGCCGGGGTTCACCAAACCTTGTCCGCAACCATCGGCCGAGAAGAGACGGGAAAGGGTGTCCGGGGACCACCTAACCCTAACCAGGCTCACTCCTGCCACTACCTGCAGCAGCAGGGGGGTATGAATGTCCCCCCGCTGCAGCTCAGTGAAGCAACACAAAAGTGCAAACAAGGAAAATTAAAAGTTTCTTTCTCTTTTGTTTTCCAAGTTTTTGTATACTGGTGCTGATGACCTCATACAGGCCCGACTACAGACACACGTTCTTAAATATGTAAAAACTTCTAAATATGTAAAAACTCCTAAATATGTAAAAACTAACACAATATTGTAAAACTATTGTTGTATTTAAAGACAAAGTGCTTAAAAGAAGCACTAATGAAAATAGCAAACTAACCCGTTCCTCCTCTGTGCTTCTCCCCTACATCCTATACTAAAGCATTGCTAACCAAGGTGGTCAGATTCCTTTTCTGAAAGCTTACTGACCCCACAGTATTATCACTGGACCCTTTTTTTTTTGCTTGTGTTTTATACTTCAGTTTGGAACATGTAGTTATTTCAAAGGCAGCGTTCTTGACTAAAACCAAGTTGCTGATGCATCCTCAATCAGACCAAGTGAGCCACAGCAAAGGTACCAGGATGCAGCAGTTTATCTACACGCTGCATTTTAAACAGCTGTGGATCCTGAATTAAATAAACAAGTGAAGCAGCTTCTGAAAAGTCTCCTCAAGGCTGATTGTGGGGAAGTGAGGTGGGGAAGCATATTAACGTTGCGCAGCGCACTAAAGCCCTGAAGCATTGTACACTGAAGTATGAGCAACACTTGTATGCTTCCCCACCTCGCTTCATCACAATCAGCCTTGAGGAGTCTTTTCAGAAGCCGTGATTGCTGGAATAGTTTGTAAGCATGGCAGATCATGCTCTGAGCAGAAACAATAGAGAATCATACAGAGCCAGGGCTAGAAGCTATCTTTTTAAGGCAGTCGTGAGGATTTGCTACCTGCCTGGAAAGTAGGTAGCAAAATGGTCTTTATTCAACTAATAATTATATATAAAAATAATTTTAAAATAAACACCTACAGACTGTTTTAAACAGACTGAATAACCCAAAGTATCACCTAGTAGGCCTATATTTAAATCAGAAAGTATTTATTGAAACCACCTTGTGCTCAACTAAGTAATGGAACTAATGCAATTCCTTGTCAAAATGTATTTAGTTTTATCCTTAAGTTCTACAAGAATGCAACCATGTCTGTCATCTAAGCATTTGATATGCCATCAGTACAGTTAACCAGGTTATGTTTCATCTGTGCACATTAAGTGGTATGAAATTATCCTCTTATCTGTCTTCAGTTGTTGACTGAGATTTCCGTAAATAACGAATCATACACACCTATAAAAAAAATAAAATTAACGTGTGCCATATTATCGTTGAATCCTGCATTGTATGACCTTATAATGATAATGGTTTTTCTTGTTGTTAATGCGTCTTGTAAAGCGCTTTGTGATGGGGGTCCACTATGAAAGGCACTATATAAAATAGATTGATTTGATTGATTGATTGATAAGGTTACAACCACAAACAAGCTGTTTTGAAAATGAAAGCTAATTCCAGCACGGTACCGCTCATTTAAAAGATTCATGCAGTTAAAACTAGAAACCCGATAGATAAATAAATGCACCTCAAGATTGTATTTCGTCTCTTATTCATACTGATAAAGCAAGGAAGACTTGGATCATGGTAGCGTTATAGCTAGCTATTTACTCCTGTTTTATTTATTATATATATATTTTTTTTTTCATAGTCAGAATTTTGATAAAGTAATAATTATCTGCCTACTATGTGTTCGTTTTTAGCGTTGGTGAAACCAGTATTAACATTAAAACAAAACTGGAGCTGTCATTCTCCATACAGATTAAATTAGCATTTTATAGACACTGAATAAACCTCATATCCTTTTAGGTCATTGCCTGTTATCTTATAACATTGTAATGTTTTAACACTTATTTAATTTTACTTTTGGTCTACAAAATAAACTTTTAAATTGTATCCGCATTGTGATTAGCGACAGTATTTGTACTCAGTACTATTTGCATTGTGGTCCTCGCGAGTATGTCTTGCTGAATTCTGCGCTGCTTCGAGATATGCGCATGCGTACGTGTTTCGCTGAAGTTTGTCTCTGTGATTACTTAAGCTATTCATTTATTCATCGACGTGGTTCACCATGAACTTTTGGTATTACAAATTAAATGTACATTTTAGACAGCAAAACAGTATAAAAACGTCAAAATACAAAATAGCCATTTCCTCACATTACGTTTCTTTAAAACTGACCAGATGAGATTTTTATTTTAATATTTTAGTGATAGGCAGGGATCCTAGGAATCCGTTTGCTGCGGAATCATTTTCTATGATAACACGGAAAAACGCGGATTTTGTGTGTTTCTGGAGATTTTTTTAGTTTTACACTTGGGGAGGGGCAAAAAAACATGCAAGGCTTTGTTTGTTTGATAATAATAACTGAATCAATACACGTATAATATCTAAACATGAACACAGGCAACTATGCTTGAAGTTTACATAAACATGCCTGTCTAATAAAACTGCTTCCGGTATTCAAGTTCAGTTTACTTCAGTACTCGGAGCTGAGGCCGAAAACAATAACAATCACCCCTAAAGATTCAGTCAATGAGTTTGACAAGAACCAATTCCACGTCGATGGTAATGTGCTGTTTTGTACTTCATGCAGCAAGGCTGCAGATTACACTCGCAGGCAGACCATGTAGAACACATGAATGGAAGGAAAGGTAAACAAGACGAGGCCCAAACAGCAGTTGAACTAACATGAATATTTTTTTCCCGGAACTATTTATAATATTTGAAGTAAAAAAAAAAAAAAGTATGTTTTGTTTGTTTTATTGATTTAATGGCGCTGGTAAGCTTGTAAACTTGCTTAGAATTTATTTATTTAGCAGGTGTATTTATCCAAAGCGACGTACAGGGGTTACACTGTAATACAAGGTTACAGTTCAAGAATAATTAAAGTTATAAACTAAAATACAACATAAAAAGACACAGCAAGTGTAACAAGAAGAAATACTTCCTGTGTTAACTGTTACCCAGTAGTACTGTGTTTGTGTGTCTTACACTGTGGCAGGAAAACTCATTTTAGCCCTTTTATTTTAGTAACACAGATTTTTCACTTTTATCGAAGAGTTTCATTTTTTTATTGTGGAAAACTAGGATCCCTGGTAATAAGGCATAGTTAAGTGATCCTCTGTTTAATCTAAATAGTTTACTCATCGCCGCGGCTTGCTGTTAACTTTCCTTACTACACATTAAATGTACATTTAGACCTCATATCCTGTATATCTATATACATGCATCGCTTTCTACACAGCAGAAGGGATTAAGCATTTCATAGCATGCTAACATTGTTTGGATTCTGCGTCAGTCTTTTCATGCTGCTATTCACAATTCAGTGGTGCAATATTGCACTGCTAATAAGACTACTGCTCACTACTAACACTACTCGTATTACACATGCAGTGTGTGGAAAAGGGCGCATGATTTATACGTTTAGGTGATTTTAAATGGGTCTGCCTTTAATTTGAGTCTCTAAATTATTATTATTATTATTATTATTATTATTATTATTATTATTATTATTATTATTATTTACTTTTTAGCAGACACCCTTATCCAGGGCAACTTACAATTGTTACAAGATATCACATTATTTTTACATGAGTAGTCTGAGGCTAGATATAGCGAAATTTCACGGTAAACCACGATGATGAATAAATTAATAGCTTAAGTAAATCACACAGACAAACTTCAACAAAACACTCATGCGCATGTCTCAATTCAGCAAGGGGCAGAATTCGGCACGACAGCGGTACAAACCTCAAGCATCTGCAGATCGGGAAGCTCTATTAGAAATGGTGTCCTGCTTTATGAAAGATACTAGTAATGTATGTGTGTAAAAAAAAACTAATAGCGGTAATTGTGTTCTTGTTCACTCAGGGTCGGTCATATAAACTGCAGCGTAAGGGATCAGAAAAATGCTACTGCATAAAAAAATAGTAGTAGTAGCAAATTAAGAGTTTTGGTATCAAAATGCTACCAAATATATGTTAATTTCGAGCCTTGTACAGAACACAATAGGATATTAAACAAGTACGGAATGTAGTATCACAGTGATGTAGATCATTAAAGATTGCTACATAGGATTCTCTTTGATAGGAATGTGTAGTATTTTGCTGCACTACTCTATAGTAAAGCTCTGGGTTCTGTGGAGACAGTGGTTCTCAGACTGGGGGTTGGGACCCCCTGGGGGTCACAGAAAGGTTTTTAACGACCACATCTCAAGCAGACCTTCCATCCGCGATGACTGCAGTGCATTGCAGCAGCTCTTTATAGAGCAGACATGGCATTGCAAACTCTGTCAGATACGAGATTTCTTTCTGCTTTATTATTCACACATTCCATGTTCATACAATTTAGATTGAGGTATTTCTATAATTTTTTTAGTAAATGTTTTTTTCAGACTAAAGTGACTTTAAAAGGAGTCCCAGCTGGAGCTAGTTTGAGAGCCACTGCTGTAAAAGCTTTTCAGGATGTTTTTAATCTTTGAAACAGATAAAGGGGAGCTGTTCATAGCAGCACAGATCATTCCACTCAGCCCCCCCATCCTCCCGCAGCACCATCTCCCCACAGTGCTCATAGTAAGGATTGTTGGGCTCCCCGGGGGCCCAGTTAGTGTAGTTTAGACGGTCCTTCTTATCCTTAACACCAACCCAGTACCAGTTATCATACACAACGATTCTGTGCAGGCCGATCCAGAATCGCGACGCAGTGCTGTTCCTGACGAGCTCCGACACTCTGTTCTGTGCAGCCAGGCTTGTGAGGCTCACTAGGTCAGTGTAGCGATCCCTGCAGTACTGCCAAGCCTCCGGCCAGACCATACTGTCAGAGATCAGGTGGAGCTCCTCAGGGACTGGAGTGCCTGCTGATGATAATAATAATAATAATAATAATAATAATAATTTAATTGACTTTAATAGGCTTTTAGATGTGTGACACATCTAAAAGCCAATTACTTATCTGTGAGCCAGACTGCACTTGCATCTCACATGCAACAATGTAACCTGTACATACTGCAGCATAGCCTACTACTATGCTACTGCTAGGAGGACATGGACAACATGCCCCACATGTCGACCTGTTCCTATCCAGTTTTAAATAACTTTAGCATAACAGAGGCAGAAGTGTTAAAGGGACTAGGAGCTCTTAAAATAAACAAATCCCCTGGGCCGGATGAGATCCTCCCAATAGTACTCAAAGAAATGAAAGAAGTTATTTACAAACCACTAACCAAGATCATGCAACAGTCTCTTGACACAGGGGTTGTACCAACAGACTGTAAAATAGCAAATGTAATACCAATCCACAAAAAGGGAGACAAAACCGAACCAGGTAACTACAGACCAATAAGCCTGACTTCTATTATATGTAAACTTATGGAAACTATAATAAGATCCAAAATGGAAAATTACTTATATGGTAACAATATCCTGGGAGACAGCCAGCATGGTTTTAGGAAAGGGAGATCATGTCTAACTAACCTGCTTGACTTTTTTGAGGATGCAACATTGAAAATGGATAACTGCAAAGCATACGACATGGTTTATTTAGATTTCCAGAAAGCTTTTGACAAAGTCCCGCATAAAAGATTAATTCTCAAACTGAACGCAGTAGGGATTCAAGGAAATGCATGAACATGGATTAGGGATTGGTTAACAGGTAGAAAACAGAAAGTACTGATTAGAGGAGAAACCTCAAAATGGAGTGAGGTAACCAGTGGTGTACCACAGGGATCAGTATTAGGTCCTCTGCTATTCCTAATCTACATTAATGATTTAGACTCTGATATAGTAAGCAAACTCGTTAAATTTGCAGACGACACAAAAATAGGAGGAGTGGCAGACACTGTTGAAGCAGCAAAGGTCATTCAAAATTATCTAGACAGCATTCAAAATTGGGCAGACACATGGCAAATGAAATTTAATAGAGAAAAGTGTAAAGTATTGCATGCGGGCAGTAAAAATGTGCATTATAAATATCAGATGGGAGATAGTGAAATTGAAGAAGGGAACTATGAAAAAGACCTAGGAGTTTATGTTGACTCAGAAATGTCTTCATCTAGACAATGTGGGGAAGCTATAAAAAAGGCTAACAAGATGCTTGGATATATTGTGAGAAGTGTTGAATTTAAATCAAGGGAAGTAATGTTAAAACTCTACAATGCATTAGTAAGACCTCACCTAGAATATTGTGTTCAGTTCTGGTCACCTCGTTACAAAAAGGATATTGCTGCTCTAGAAAGAGTGAAAAGAAGAGCAACCAGAATTATCCCGGGTTTAAAAGGCATGTCGTATGCAGACAGGCTAAAAGAATTGAATCTATTCAGTCTTGAACAAAGAAGACTACGCGGCGATCTGATTCAAACATTCAAAATCCTAAAAGGTATAGACAATGTCAACCCAGGGGACTTCTTTGACTTGAAAAAAGAAAAAAGGACCAGGGGTCATAAATGGAGATTAGATAAAGGGGCATTCAGAACAGAAAATAGGAGGCACTTTTTTACACAGAGAATTGTGAGGGTCTGGAACCAACTCCCCAGTAATGTTGTTGAAGCTGACACCCTGGGATCCTTCAAGAAGCTGCTTGATGAGATTCTGGGATCAATAAGCTACTAACAACCAAATGAGCAAGATGGGCTGAATGGCCTCCTCTCGTTTGTAAACTTTCTTATGTTCTTATGTTCTTATGCTGAGAAAATCATTTGAGTGCAGGGTGACATTGTCAGGCAGTAGATTTTGTTTAAAGACATATTCTTTGTACTGTACAATATAATGTAACTCTATACATTGGGTTTCCAAGCCACAAGACAACCTTCTGCTCTCCTAGTGTTGTTGCTGAATAGTTGCACACAACTCACACACTTATATAGCTCTAGTCCAGGGGTGTCCAATCACGGTGCTGGAGCGCCATTCCAATCCAGCTTTAACAGGTGGAATGAGATTAGTAACTACTTCAGGGTCTGGATGCAGGTTTAATTGGTTCAATTAAACAATTTAGAACAGGGTTGGAACAAAGACCAGGAGTGGAAGGGACCACTTTGGCCGCCCCTGGTCTAGTGGATCACATGACACGTGAGATGGGCTGTCAATCACACTGAACAGACTGCCATCTTCAAACTGCATTTACCTTGAGAGACCGGAGTGGAAGAGGGGCTCGAGGATTCTGTTTCTGTAAACAGAAAAGAGAAAAAAAGAAAGTTAATACAAAGCCAGATTCCTGCAGTGGTTCTGAATCCACTGAAGTGATTACACTGCATACCAAGATTCATAACAAGATTCAGTGTTTCCTGTTTCAAGTGTATTGTTCAAAAGCATTTAAATGAAACTGTGTCTATGCTGCTGTCTCCACCAGGGCAATGCTGACAATGACATGGTTTATTGTTTTAAAATTAATATAATAAATAGACAGTAAGAATGTATATCACAGCACACGTCTCTCCTGGGTATAACAATGAGGGGGAGCTGCTCCCTCTCACTCTCTTAATGACCGGGCTGGTTTCTGGTTCTTCAGATCTCTAGGCTACACCCTGCCCTGCTCTGGAGGTTAGACAGCTACTGTAGGATCAGATGGACTGAGCCTCTGAGTCCCTGCTCACAGGGTGCAAACACTGAGCTGAACAAGAGCACAGACTGAACAGGGAGCCTTCATCACAGCAGAACAAGGGGTATTGATAGCTGCAATCCACATCACCCCATTACCTCTGGAAGGATATTAACCAACCTATCAGCCTGAGCAGGGAGCCTGTGATTGATTCTCAAAGTGGAAACTGGTAGATTTGTCACCACCAGGACTTATTGAAGAGATCTAATCATACTTCCCTCTTTGAACCTAAATGTTTACACTGAATTAAATGAGAACACAGTCTGAACAGGGTCCTCACCATCACAGCAGAAGAAGGACTTCTGATTGTTGCAGGAAACATCATGCCATCCACCAGTCTTACTCATCACACAGTTCTTACCCCCTCCCCTATTGTCTGGTTCCCCTTTGCTCCAGTTGTGAAATGTGTAGTTATCCCCCTGGTGTGTCCACTTCCAGGGCTCATTGAACAGGCCTATCCAGAAGGGCTTGCCCTGCGCTTTCTTCACTATTTCTTCATTTTCACTGGTGTTCTTTATACTGACGAGGTCGGTGTGGTGTTCTCTACAGTACTGCTGAGCTTCAGTCCAGGTTTTCAATTCTTCAATCAGGGTGTATCTCTCAGCGATGTTGCTGGTCTCTGTAAACACAAACAGCAGATCAAAATCAATGTCAGCTGTGGAGGTGCGCTGGCTCTCCTGTTGTATAGTGATTGAACCCGAGTCACACCCGGCTCAGCTATCAAGGTCCTGAAAAGCAGCATCTCTAGCAGTGCATGGGAGTCTCTTTAGTTTATGTCTGAAAAGTATTTAATAGCAAAGTGGGGGGTGGGGGAGTGTCACAAAGACGGCTGGAGTGGGTGGTGTCAGACCAGATGCAGGAAATAAATAAACAGAGAGATGTGGTTTGGTATAAGCTGGGCGCGTGATCGCGCTCAGCATTTAATAAACAGAAAATAAAAGGTTTGAAACACAAAAACATGGGACACGGCACTACACGCCAAAATAAAAAGACAAACAAAACGGACTACACAGTAAACAGACAGTGCACAGACAGACAAACGAAACACGGTGAGTGAGACAGTTATTCACTTTTATATTTACGTTCTTTCTTATTATTTAATTTCTCCTTCTCCACCCTCGTTCTCCACTCACCGAACACCTAACCACGAGTGATTAAAAATGTGCCTATTTATACTGTTGTGCTGGGATTCAATTACTAATTATTCACTTGAATCCCAGCACGTGAATTAATTCTGTGCAACCCCGTGCTCACATATTACATTTAACCAGCACGTGAAGTGATTTGTGCTCTCCTCGTGCCTAAATACAAATCTACACTTTTTAAATTACGTGAAACACAGACCCGTTTATATCCCGTGTACCAATCTCTATACACCAACATTAACACACGCACGCAACATACAACATATAACACATAACACACAATTGCACACAGGGGCGGGGCACATTGCCACATATACCCCTCCTTGTGCGCAGCACACATGGCCTCAACGGCCACCTCCCCCCTTAAATACCCAGCAGTCCAGGCCAAAGTCTCGGGCTGGGAAGGGAGGCTTCAGTGGGCCCTTGGCTGGCAATGCTGTCAGCACCCCTGCCGGTAGTGGCACGGCTGACAGCCTGCTGGTCCATGCTTGCAGCGAACTTGCTGCAGGGGATGCTGGTCTCCTGACCTCACCCCCTTCCTTCGTAGCCGGTAGCTCCCCTTGGTGGGGCTCCGACCACAGTACTGCCGGCAGCGAAGAAGCTGCAGTGGGAGCAGGTCTCCGGACCTCCCCCACGATCTCTGGCAGCGAAACTGCTTCTGGGGTTGGTGGTCTCCAGACCTCCTCCCCCTTCTTTGTGGCCGACAGCTCCCCTTTCTGGGGCTCCGGCCACCGTACTCCCCGTGGTGGAAGTACGGGAAGCAGAGACAGCTCCTGCTGTTCTGCTTCTGGCGGTGGTGGAGGCAGAGGCAGCTCCTGCTCCTCTGCTCCTGGAAGTGGCAGAGGCAGCTCCTGCTCCTCTGCTCCTTCCGGTGGTGGTGGCGGAGGCAGAGGCAGCTCCTGCTCCTCTGCTCCTTGCGGTGGTGGTGGCGGAGGCAGAGGCAGCTCCTGCTCCTCTGCTCCTTGCGGTGGTGGTGGCGGAGGCAGAGGCAGCTCCTGCTCCTCTGCTCCTGGAGGTGGTGGAGGCAGAGGCAGCTCCAGCTCCTCTGCTCCTGGCGGTGGTGGAGGCAGAGGCAGCTCCAGCTCCTCTGCTCCTGGTGGAGGTGGAACCAGCAGGTATTCACCCTCTGCTGGTGGAGGTGGGAGGGGCAAGCAGTCCTCCCACTGCGGTGGAGGTGGAACCAGCAGGCATTCACCCTCTGCTGGTGGAGGTGGGACCAGCAGGTATTCACCCTCTGCTGGTGGAGGTGGGAGGGGCAAGCAGTCCTCCCACTGCGGTGGAGGTGGAACCAGCAGGGATTCTCCCTCTGCTGGTGGAGGTGGGACCAGCAGGCATTCTCCCACTGCGGTGGAGGTGGAACCAGCAGGCATTCACCCTCTGCTGGTGGAGGTGGAACCAGCAGGTATTCACCCTCTGCTGGTGGAGGTGGGAGGGGCAAGCAGTCCTCCCACTGCGGTGGAGGTGGAACCAGCAGGCATTCACCCTCTGCTGGTGGAGGTGGGACCAGCAGGTATTCACCCTCTGCTGGTGGAGGTGGGAGGGGCAAGCAGTCCTCCCACTGCGGTGGAGGTGGAACCAGCAGGGATTCTCCCTCTGCTGGCAGCTTGGGTCCTAGGGCTGTGGAAGCCCCGACTTCCCTCTCTTCGGGCTGTGGACGCACCGACTCCTCCCTTTTGGGCTGTGGACGCCCCGACTCCTCCCTGTTGGGCTGTGGACGCACCGACTCCTCCCTGTTGGGCTGTGGACGCACCGACTCCTCCCTCTTGGGCTGTGGACGCACCGACTCCTCCCTTTTAGGCTGTGGACGTTCGGGCTCCCCCCACTCAGGCGTAAGACGTTCGGGCTCCTCCCACTCAGGCGTAGGACGTTCGGGCTCCTCCCACTCAGGCGTAGGACGTTCGGGCTCCTCCCACTCAGGTGTAGGACGTTCGGGCTCCTCCCACTCAGGCGTAGGACGTTCGGGCTCCTCCCGCTTGGGCTGTGGACGCTCGGGCTCCTCCCGCTTGGGCTGTGGACGCTCAGGCTCCTCCCGCTTGGGCTGTGGAGGCAAAACCAGCAGGCATTCTTCCTCTGCTGGTGGAGACGGGGACAGCAGGCATTCTTCCTCTGCTGGTGGACCTGCTACCTGGGCTGCTGTTCCACTTATAACTGCCTCCAGGTAGCTGAGGACCAACCCCACACCTTCCTCCCAGGTGCTTACGGTCTGTTCCCTCGCATATGCCTCCCATCGCTCCCTATCCATAAATCGCAGGAACTGGACGACTACTGGGATAGACTGGGCCTCCAGCCCAGCATTTTCCAGCATCCAGTCCCGCACTTTGATGGCGTCTTCTGCCATTTTTTTTTTTTTTTTTTTTCTTTTTTAAATCCAAACTGCGGTTCCTGCTCTGGCCTGAGTCCTGGAGGCGCTGTCGATCCCACGCAGGACACCACGTGTCACAAAGACGTCCAGAGTGGGTTGCGTCAGACCAGAAAGGAATTCAAACACACAGACAGAGACGGTGGTGATGATGAGCTGAGTGCAATGGCTGCACTCAGCGTTTATTAACAAATAAAAGGTTTCAAACAGCACAAAAACAGGACACGGCACTACACGCCAAAATAAAAAGACAAACAAAACGGACTACACAGTAAACAGACAGTGCACAGACAGACAAACGAAACACGGTGAGTGAGACAGTTATTCACTTTTATATTTACGTTCTTTCTTATTATTTAATTTCTCCTTCTCCACCCTCGTTCTCCACTCACCGAACACCTAACCACGAGTGACTAAAAATGTGCCTATTTATACTGTTGTGCTGGGATTCAATTACTAATTATTCACTTGAATCCCAGCACGTGAATTAATTCTGTGCAACCCCGTGCTCACATATTACATTTAACCAGCACGTGAAGTGATTTGTGCTCTCCTCGTGCCTAAATACAAATCTACACTTTTTAAATTACGTGAAACACAGACCCGTTTATATCCCGTGTACCAATCTCTATACACCAACATTAACACACGCACGCAACATACAACATATAACACATAACACACAATTGCACACAGGGGCGGGGCACATTGCCACAGGGAGTCTATTTAATGATTTAGAAATAATGACAAATTGATCATTCATATTTTCCTCACGGTGCAAAATCAATATGAAGCAAACAGTATCATTATGAACACATCCCCCCCATGTGCTTTCATGTCTTTCCTGTACTGGCTGCTATTTGTCTCTTTTGAAGTCAGCCTGTTCCAATGACAGTTTCAACATTCTAAAGCTCTGAGGGTGTCGACTGCATGATAATGAGCACTCTACTAGGAACCTGATTGGCTGAGGCAGTGCAATGACTGTTTAGTTCAGGTGGCTGTGGTATTTATTATTATTATTCATGGTGAATAATAATTTCCTATAATCGTTGCTATTGTACAGTCTTATTGTACATGGTGGTGATGTGAAACCCGTGTGTCATAAGATTGCCTGTGTATGATAAGCGGGATGATAAAACTGCTAACCTCAATCTCTAAAAACAAACTCTACCACCAGTGCATGATCACAACAACACTGTTTAAAGAGAAAGAAAAGTTACATTTGACACGAGCAACGAGACTGGCTCATCACTGTGGAGGCTGTACCTCATGAAATATGGCATTTATGCAGCCTAGTGTTGGTTAGGGAAGCACCTGCCAACCAAGCACCTGCTATCAGCTGTGTATGAAAGCCTGTCAGATCCTCTGCTCATAGTGACTGGAACTAACTTGTAACAGGGAGATGCATCTTGTAAATATTGCAGAATACCTCATTTGCATAACAAACAAATCAGTCATGTGAGGTTCAGCCCACTACACACAATACAGCAAAGCTACAACCCTCTTTATCACCTTTTATTCCAATACAAATAGTTATTTTAACTGTTAAACATATTCCTTCTAATAAGGGCCACATATTTGAGACGAGGATTTTGCTGTCTGGAATATAAACAATCTAAACAAAAAATAAGAACATTTCTTTGAATACACATTTTCTAAGTTGCTTATGAAGGAAAGAAAAATCATACGAAAATGTGTTATGAATAGCACACCTTCTTACCATTTTTCTTAATAACAAACTTAGAAAAATGCTGGATTTAAGATGTTTCTTCTTTTGAACGTTTCAAGATTACGGCCCCTGTGCAGTATCCAGGGGACCTGGCTTCAACCCCCAGTCCAGTCAGCTGTTTCATTAACAAAGGAATTGAATCTCAACTCACTGCTGTAGCACATGAAATAGTTTCTCTGACTGCAGAGTGAATCCTCCCACTCTCCCTCTGAACTGATTGAAGCACAGAAGAGGTATGGTTCCCAGTTGGAGTAGATGGCATCACCTCCACTGGACCACTGCCAGTTCTCTTTGTCATGATACAGCCCAATCTAATACCAGTTACTAACTGAAGATATAAGACCTATAAGCTTATTAACCCTGGCCTGGTCTTGAAAGGTGGGCAGGTCTCTGCCTTGGTTTCTGCAGTAGCTCTGAGCTTCCTGCCATGTCTTCTCAGTTCCTTCATAGAAACACTGACCAGAGGAGCCGCCTGGGGAGAGGGGACAGCACAATAAAGAAGAGTGAAAACATGTTCTTCAGTGAAAAGATTTCCACTGGAAATGGAACCAACAGTCACAGAATACTGGTCTTGTAAGAATGTAGGACACGAGTAGAACTGCAGCAGTGTGGAGTCGTGGTTAGGGCTCTGGACTCTTGACCGGCGGGTCGTGGGTTCAATCCCAGGTGGGGGACACTGCTGCTGTACCCTTGAGCAAGGTACTTTACCTAGATTGCTCCAGTAAAAACCCAACTGTATAAATGGGTAACTGTATGTAAAAATAATGTGGTATTTTGTAACAATTGTAAGTCGCCCTGGATAAGGGTGTCTGCTAAGAAATAAATAATAATAACTGTATGGTGATAATAAATATACTAACAACATGCTTGTGGTTTGTACTATAACATGAGTAACATTCTGGCATGAGTGACGAAGGTCATGGAAACACCAGGTAGCCAAAGAAATCGTTGTGAGAAAAACTCAGTTCACTGTCAATCAATGTTAATGTTGTTTTAGAATGTGTAAAGGTACATGTCTTGTTATTATAGGATATTCCACAGCACAGCACAATACCTTAAAGCCTAAGGAAATATAACTGGGGTTTTGTTTATTCTTTTAACCCCATTTAGACCCTCTGTGATTGATTCTCAAAGTGGAAACTGCTAGATTTGTCACCACCAGGACCTACTGAAGAGATCTAATCATGCTTCCCTCTTTCAACCTGAAGGTTTACACTGAATTAAATTAGCACACAGTCTGAACAGGGTCCTCACCCTCACAGCAGAAGAAGGAGTTCTGATTGTAGCAGGAAGCATCAGTCCATCCACCAGTCTTACTCATCTTCACACAGTTCTCACCCCCTCCCCAGTTGTCTGGTTCCCCTTTGCTCCAGTTGTGAAATGTGTAGCTATCCCCCTGGTGTGTCCACTTCCAGGGCTCATTGAACAGGCCTATCCAGAAGGGCTTGCCCTGCGCTTTCTTCACTAGGTCTTTATTTTCACTGGCGTTCTTTATACTGACGAGGTCGGTGTGGTGTTCTCTACTGCTGAGCTTCAGTCCAGGTTTTCAGTTCTTCAATCAGTGTGTATCTCTCAGTGATGTTGCTGGTCTCTGTAAACACAAACAAACAGCAGCTGAGAGGCTGGGAGCTGTGGAGGTGAGCTGGCTCTGAACCCAAAACAAACTTTGTGTTTTCATCAATCCTACAATTTTAAAAAAACTGCGTCTTGTCCACAGTCAAGTACATCTGTGCGTTATTTAAAAATAAGGGGCAAAATTCTCAGAAAGTTGTTATGCCAGAAGTATATTTTTTAATTGGCTAATTTACCCCTGTTTTGGTGTTCTCAGTTTGGTATTTTAGCTCACATTGCAGACAGACTGGTATTCTCAGTAATGAGTTTAAGTCTGCTAATGTGTAGACACTGGCTATCACTAGGGACCTACCTAAATCGCAATTTCGCGGATTTCGCAGAAATCGTGAAATTGAGGGGTCACCGCGAAATTCACTTCTTAGGGGCCAATGCATACAAACAAGTACGGAGAGGAAAAAAAAGAAACCTTGTTTAAATGAACTACTGCACAACGCAAGTGACGCAAACTACGTGTCTTCCTTCTGCAGATAGCCCTTTTTTATTCCTTCGCGGTCCTGTGTGCATTGCACTTAAGCATAAAATAAATAAACAAAAAATGTCCACAAGTAACATTTACAAAATAAATTCTCCAAAGCAGTTAACATTCTTGTTTACTATTCAAATGACAAAGTTTTCAGCCTATCAGTGCGTCTTTACTGCTTTTATGTGACCTGTACTGTGCAGGAGGGGGCGGGACAAGGTTGGTGCTGCATTGTTTTGATTTAGGTTGCTAAAATCTAGTTTTCAGCATTGGAGGGAAAATAGTAGAAATGGACGACAAAAAAAGCAAAGTATATTTCGGCTGATGATCGTTTCAAGATATTTCCCAAAGAAACTACATGCAGACTGGGGTAATTGTTTTCCATATCTTAATGTGTATTTGGAGAAAATACAATCGATCGCTATTTAGCTTCAGAATCACACATTAAACAAAAGGCTACTACAGAGGCTGCTGAACAGAACGTAAAATAAACAGCTTTCAGAAACCAAACTGGAAAGTCAGCGCAGACAAGAAGTATCCCTGTCTGCAAGTTAAATCAGTACTAAAACGATCCAGCACAGCCACCTCGCTTCAACCTGCTGCTTACAGTTGGAATTTTAGACCTGAATAGCCACGTCTTCTTTGTTTTGACTCGGTACTAATAAAATAAATTATTGGATGGGACAAATAACATGACAACGAACGTGCTGCATACATTGCCTTTATTAAAGTATGCCAGATGCCCTTGTGTAACCGAGTTTTTGGGCTGTTTCTAATCGATTTCCACATCTGTATAACTTGGCAAGCTTTGCCTTAACTTCCAACCAATTCAGTGGATGCAGACGTGCAGTCTCAATGTATGGGCAAGTCAACTGCAGGGGGATGCTGCATACTCGTCTTTAACAAATGCCAGCACTCTGTTTTAGTAAGGAAGCAAGTACCACTATTTTTAGGCTTTATAGTGTTCTGAAATACTGTCTACTTAGGTTTATTTAATGTTTAAACAGGTCCACGAAATGTCCGGGAAATCCTAATTTTATTCCGCAACATACCCGTGAAAAATACGTAAATTTACCGCGATTTAAGTAGACCCCTAGCTATCACTAATTAATCAAGATCATTTACTCAGTATGCAAATGCAGAGACGTATGATATATATATATATATATATATATATATATATATATATATATATTATTTTATTTCTTAGCAGACGCCCTTATTCAGGGCGACTTACAATTGTTACAAGATATCACATTATTTCACATTATACAGATATCACATACAATTACCCATTTTTGTACAGAGCAATCTAGGTAAAGTACCTTGCTCAAGGGTACAGCAGCAGTGTCCCCCACCTGGGATTGAACCCACGACCCTCCGGTCAAGAGTCCAGAGCCCTAACTACTACTCCACACTGCTGGTAATATATATCGTACACAAACAGACACACACAGACAGACAGGCACAGACACACACAGACACACACACATACACGCACAGACACAGACACAAAAAGGACACACACAGGATACAGACAGACTCAGACAGCCAGACACACACAGACATGACAGACACACACAGACAGACATACACAGACACAGACAGACAGACAGACACACACAGACAGGACACGGACACAGACACACACACAGACAGTCAGACACAGACACACACAGGACACAGACACACACACAGACACACAAACACACACAGACAGACAGACACACACTGAGATGATCGAATGGCAAAGCTGAGCAGAGCTGGAAAGCTACCAGCAAGACAATGCCTGGCAATGTGAGAAGAATCCAAAGATGAGATCTGCATCCAGAGTTGTCACTATGCTGCTGTCGATGGCGACAGGCCCTCAAAGATGAGATCTGCATCCAGAGTTGCCCACTATGCTGCTGTCGGGGGTGACAGGCCCTCAAAGATGAGATCTGCATCCAAGGTTGCCCACTATGCTGCTGTCGATGGGGACAGGCCCTCAAAGATGTTGAAATTCAAAAGGACATGGTCCAGAAGATAAACTCTAAGGGCTTTATGTATCATTGATTTTTCAACCAGAACTGAGAACTAATGGTTTACATTAAGCCCACAAGTTAGCGTCAACTATCAGCAAGTTTGAACATCACCATTGAGGGACACATCAGTCATATCCAGGATATTATCGACGACTGGGGACTGACTATGCAGGTGAAGCACATCCAGGGGACAATGTAGACAAGAGTGTCAAGCTGCTGTTCATACGTAACCTGTCTGCAGTGGTAAATGCAGACAACTTAATGCCCACCATCCTGGAAGCTGCCGAGAGTATGGTGAAATATACAGATACCCGGCCCAATACCAGGAGCACTCAGGTACTAGGAGATGAAGCAGAGCCTGACTTTCCTGGATCTGAAAGAAATGAACTACCACAGAACTCCCAGAGAAGATTCCAACCTTCACACAGCAAACTCCAGCCCAGAGGGGAAGGTAAACCTGACAGCCCTACACCTCACCAGAAAGGGGAAACACAGTGTTATAGATCCATCCATCTATCACTAATGAAATGTAGGTATCTTTTTGAACTGCCTCTGAAACACACCAAACACATCTAATAACTGTATGTTTTTGTATCCTTTCAAGGGCAACTTGGATTCAGGGTTTTGACTGAAAATATTTGCAAGCTGAAATATTTTATGAGATATTAGCAGCTGTAGGAGTGGGTGGATTTGCAAACTCATACAAGCTCCCCTCACAGGGATGCTTAATTATAATAACTAAAATAAATGAATAATCAATTGCAATATAACAATAATTATGTCTTTACCTTTGTAGCACATGAAGGCTTTCTGAAGGTGGCAGGGTAAATCAACCCACTTTCCCTCTGAATTGACTGAAGCACAGAAGAGGTCTGCCCTCCAGTTGGAGTAGATGACATAATCGCTGTTAGACCACTGCCAGTTCTGTGTGTCATCACGATACAGCCCGATCCAGGAATCCCCGAGAGAAGCTCCTGTGATATTTAAGAGCTGCTCTGCTTCTTCCTGGCTGCACACAGTGGCCAGGTCTGTGTGCTTCTCTCTACAGTAGCTCTGAGCTTCAGACCAGCTCTTCACAGTTTTCACAAACACATGTTTTCTGATCTGGTTGTACGCAGGCACACAAAACCCTGATAAAGAAAAAACAACATGATTAACACTAGAACGAGCAAGGCGGGCATTTTGAAAGGTTTTTGGATTTAAATTTAAATATTAAAATACAGAGCTGTGCTTTCCTGACTTTTCCTAAATATATATACTAATTACCCTGACAAAGAAAGAATCATGTAGCTGCAAAAATTAGCGCGATAAAATAATGTCATACCTATTCCGAACAGGAGTGGACAAATCCACATAGAAAACATATTATAACAATGTGTTGCGGTATTATTTGTATTCATCAGTCAGGACTTGCAGTCATGTATTTAAGTTTGATTATATCAGTCTGCATTCCTCAAGTGAGCGGTCTGTTGACATTTCTATTGTTTCAATGAGCCTCCTGATAGGCCATCAATCAGCCTTGACAGCTCACGGTGCCAGGCCGTGTGTGGAGCGGAGCAGGCCCATTGTATATGGAACGGGGGAGCGGAGCGGACATATCCAGTCTGGTCTTTCACAGCACTAACAACTGAGCACGGTTTGATTTTTCTTAAATACATGTTCGGCCATGGAGTTTGTACAGGAAATTAAAGAAAAAAAGAAGCAGTCATTATACAGTATTTTGCATCATGCCTGTGCCTGGTCATTTTCCAGTTGCAAACCAAAATTAGGCACTTGTATGTTTTGCAGACTTGAGAATTGCATTTCTTTTTAAACCCTTTATATTCAATGTGATTGGCATTGCACTTTATAATTCATTATGGAGGGAAAATATATATATTCTCCCGATGGTGGAGCTCCCATATAAAAATGTGAGAAACGTCATCAGTGTGTCCATCTGTCAGCAGTTATTACCTAGCCTATATTGTTCTTATAGAGTTCTACTCTAGAGTTCGGCTGCCATACCCCATTCGTGTCAAGGTATGACAAATTGTGCATTCTTTTATGGGTCTTTCGGCACCAATGTTGTACTGGACTGTCAGTTGACTAACTGTAGCCCGCCTGTTGCTCTGCACAATTCCTGTCAGCCTCCTTTGGCCTCTTTCATCAATGAGCCATTTTCGACCACTGGCCTGCCATTGGCTGGATGTCCTTTGGGTGGTGGACCATCCTTGATACACACGGGAAACTGTTGAGCGTGAAAAACCCAGCAGCGTTGCAGTTCTTGACACACTTAAACCAGAGCGCCTGGCAACTACTACCATACCCCGTTCAAAGGCACTTAAATCTTTTGTCTTGCCCATTTACCCTCTGAATGGCACACATACAGTACACAATCCATGTCTCAATTGTGTCAAGGCTTAAAAGTCCTTATTTAACCTGTCTCACCTTCATCTACACTGATTGAAGTGGATTTAACAGGTTACATCAATAAGGGATCATAGCTTTCACCTGGATTCACCTTGTCAGTCTATTTCATGGAAAGAGCAGGTGTTCCTAATGTTTTGTACACTCAGTGTAGGGGCACGTTTCACTCACTCGGGGTTGTGTGTTCAGGGTGAAAGAACGGGAGAGAGTGAGGAGGTAGTAATAATAAGAAGAAGAAGAAAAAGAAGCAGCAATTGCTACGTGGTGCTGGAGGACCAGCACGGTACTTGTTTGTTTAGTGTTCGTCCCTGTGTGTTAGTGTCTGTTTCTTTCTGGCCTGATGTCATCCCTACAGCCAGCCTGTTCACACACCAATACAGAATGGACCAGTAGCAGCATTGCATTCGATAGAACAAAACAATGTAAGTTAAAAAAAAAGGGGGAATAACTTTTCTGTCCTTTGCTTCTTTTTGGGGGTTTTTTTTGTAGCGAGAGAATCAAACACTATGGCCTGAAACCCTTCTTGTCGGCTGCAGAAATCCACATTTGAATTTCCTTCAGCCTCCCGCATTGTACATGTTTACCTTTACCTGCCTTTCTTCTAAAATTCCAACCCCCAAATGAAAAAGGAACGTTTCTAAAATTTAAAGAGGCATACTGTGCACATCTGAGACAGGACAGGTGTTTCAATTGGCCCTAAAACTGAAATAAGTGAATACGTAAATTGAGCCTGATTCATACATTGTATCCTGCAGACTGATGCCTCTGACATAGTAGGACTAGGGACAAATAGAGTGCGTGGGGCATTTGATATATAGAGAAAGAAATGCATAGCCGTCAAAAAAGAACCAAATTAACCAAAAGCAAGATTTTGTGCACCTCTCTTCCAGTGTATGTGGGCCCATCCACCCGCATGCAGTTTTTCTCAAATGTCCCAAAACAAACGGTGACCTCGCGGAGCTCCAATTCTGCTGGGGGCCCTATGTTGGAGCAGCAGTGTGGAGAAGTGGTTAGGGCTCTGGACTCTTGACCGGAGGGTTCAATCCCAGGTGGTGGACACTGCTGCTGTACCCTTAACAAGGTACTATACCTAGATTGCTCCAGTAAAAACCCAACTGTATAAATGGGTAATTGTATGTAAAAAATACTGTAATTGTATGTAAAAATAATGTGAAAAATAATCTTGTAACAATTGTAAATCACCCTGGATAAGGGTGTCTGCTAAGAAATAAATAATAATAATAATAATAATAATAATAATAATAATAATAATAATAATAATAATAGAGCGTAAGTTGCGCATAGGTTAATCTGGCTCTGCTCTGATCTATGTTTTAGATGCACATGTTACTATATAATTCACGTTTTTCTAACACATTGAAAATGGATCACGGAAGACGCAGGACAGCAAAGCAGTGTTTGGAATTACTGCAACATTTACCAAACAACGCTTGTGATGCAGCAGAGACGGACAATGACGAGTCTGGCTCTGAAGCAGGCTGGGTTTGCGAAGATGAATCTTCCAGCAGCAGTGACAGTGAGGAGGATGCCAGCGAAGTGCCAGGACTGAGTGCGTGAAGAGGGTGCAGGAGATCCTGTGGGAGAAACCAGCAGATGTTATTGCAGCATTTATTGTATCAGGCCAAATCGGACCTTGCAAATCCAAGAATGCCAGGTAAAAATCGGCAGGCAGTCCATCGATTCCTGGAGTACAACCCCTTTTATAACTGCCTGTAACAAGTCATCTAGAGATATTGCAGAGTCCAGCATCATTGCATCTTCCAGAGAAATGCTTGTTACAGTGGATGAGATGTCAGAGGAGTAAAAATTAGCAAAAGAGGATTGAAAGGTTTCATTAATTACTTTGGGATCAGAAACCAGCCCCTCTGTTAGAGAATTGGTTCTTGGAATGGTAAATCTCCTGGCGTTTCAACTTAAAGCAAGGCGACGAGATGGTCTACTACTGTCTGTATAGTATTTGTGCTTGGTAGAGTGCATGCAAAATTCAACCCTCTGTTTTAACAAATTATTCAATTCAGCCCGTTCTGCCCTTAGTTTGGAATCAACAGCATTACTGTAATGAGAATTTAAAGTGTTTTCTAAGTTGCTACAGCCAGACTCCAGCTGAGATATCAATTGCAATTTTGACTTTTTTAGATGGGATGAAAAACAAATCGCATTACCACACATAAAACTCTTGATAGCAGCACAACTCATTGCTCGATTGTTTACCGAGCCCACATTAATATTAACAAATTCTGTACATTCTGATCTAAACTGAGCCAGAAAATCCAGATTCTGGAGAAGTGATGTATTGAATCTCTACCTGGTGAATTTGCCTTGGCTGGGAGCCAGGTTAAATACAGACACAACTGCATAGTGGTCAGAAATATTTCAAGGCAGTATATCCACGTTACCAGAGCAGCATGAAATATTAGCAAAGGAAAGAATAAAATCAACCCTACAGAATGGTTTTTGATATGGAGAAAAATATGTGAAATCCTTGGCAGATGGATTTTGAAATTACCATAAGTCAGTCAAATTCAAATCCTTAATGAAAATACAGAGAGCTTTAGAAGCTGCTGACTGTGTATTAGAAATACTGGCTGAGGATCTGTCCAATTGATTGTCAACACACACATTCAGGTAGGTGCGTAGATCGATGTGAAAGCAATTTTTCCGCCATTCACTATAGCATAGCAGAGTGCCAGTCTACCCATTTGATCAAAAATAATCCTATCGATAGACATATCCATGTTGTGTTTCTTGAAGATTGAAGCTCCCGTTGTCTTTGATCCACCGCTGGAAGCTATAATTAACTTAGAACGACCATTTTGAAATCAAAATGTGTCTATTGGCTTTAAATGCATTTCTTGAATCAAAGCTATGTCAGCCTTTTGCCTACATAAATAATCAAGCACCTTTGCACATTTAAATCTCAAATTCAAACCTCATACATTAAAAGATACAACAGAGAACTTAGCCATTGTCATAAAAACACAGTATGATATAGATAAGAAAGCATTGAGAAATCCACCCAACAGCACAATACCAAAATAAAGGGCAGGCAAGATTACAGTAAGTTTACAAAAACACAGAAGGTACTTAGAACTCCCAAAAGAACAAGAACAGAGAAAAGATCCCACAATATGTCCCTCCCACCAACCCCCCCGCCCCCAGTGCCCAAGGGATCACCACTCCCTTAGTTAATACAAGGTTTACAGAGTAAAGGACCCACGATATGTCCCTCCCTCCCACCAACCTCCCCACCAGAGCCCGAGGGAGCCCCTCTCCCTTAGTTAATACAAGGTTTACAGAGTAAAGGACCCACGATATGTCCCTCCCTCCCACCAACTTCCCCACCAGAGCCCGAGGGAGCCCCTCTCCCTTAGTTAATACAAGGTTTACAGAGTAAAGGACCCACGATATGTCCCTCCCTCCCACCAACCTCCCCACCAGAGCCCGAGGGAGCCCCTCTCCCTTAGTTAATACAAGGTTTACAGAGTAAAGAACCCATGATATTTCGTCCCTCCCTCCCACCAACCCCCCACCAGAGCCCGAGGGATCCCGCCTCCCTTAGTTAATACAGGGTTTACAGAGTAAATAACCCACGATATGTGCCTTTTTTCAGATCAAAAGTCCCCTGGGTTGACATTGTCTATACCTTTTAGAATTTTAAATGCTTGAATCAGATCACCGCCTAGTCTTCTTTGTTCAAGACTGAACAGGTTCACTTATTTTAGCCTGTCTGCATACGACATGCCTTTTAAACCCAGGATAATTCTGGTTGCTCTTCTTTGCACTCTTTCTAGAGCAGCAATATCCTTTTTGTAACGAGGTGACCAGAACTGAACACAATATTCCAGATGAGGTCTTACTAATGCATTGTAAAGTTTTAACATTACTTCCCTTGATTTAAATTCAACACTTCTCACAATATATCCGAGCATCTTGTTGGACTTTTTTATAGCTTCCCCACATTGTTTAGATGAAGACATTTCTGAGTCAACATAAACTCCTAGGTCTTTTTTCATAGATCCTTTCTTCAATTTCAATATCTCCCATATGATATTTATAATGCACATTTTTGTTGCCTGCGTGCAGTACCTTACAATTTTCTCTATTAAATTTCATTTGCCATATGTCTGCCCAGTTATGAATGCTGTCTAGATCATTTTGAATGACCTTTGCTCCTGCAACAGTGTTTGCCACTCCTCCTACTTATGTGTCACCTGCAAATTTATCAAGTTTGCTTACTATACCAGAATCTAAATCATTGATGTAGTTTAGGAATAGCAGAGGACCTAATACTGATCCCTGTGGTACACCACTGGTTACCTCGCTCCATTTTGAGGTTTTTCTGTTTTCGACCTGTTAATCACTCCCTAATCCATGTGCATGCATTTCCTTGAATCCCTACTGCGTTCAGTTTGAGAATTAATCTTTTATGCGGGACTTTGTCAAAAGCTTTCTGGAAATCTAAATAAACCATGTTGTATGCTTTGCAATTATCCATTGTCGATGTTGCATCCTCAAAAAACTCAAGTAGGTTAGTTAGACACAATCTCCCTTTTCTAAAACCATGCTGACTGTCTCCCAGGATACTGTTAACATATAGGTAATTTTCCATTTTGGATCTTCTTATAGTTTCCATAAGTTTACATATAATAGAAGTCAGGAAAGCATCCAGTCCTCTCTGGTGAAGCTTAGCTCTGACCTGTGTGAAGGCCTTCCTCTTGTTAGCTGTAGTCGGGTAATAATCCACAAAGAAGTTGTGATTTCCGATATCCTTGCAGAATAGCTTGGTGATCCAAATAGCAAAGTAACTTAAACATCAGTGTACATGGTTTGTTATAGCCATGTGTTGAGCTATTGAACACGCAGTGTGCTTCATTTGTCTCGATCGGGATCGCTGAAGAAGATGAGGGGAGAGCAAGGCTGGGGATTGCTCCCCTCTTGTCCATCTGGTAGATTAACCACACACACATTGCAGCACCTTGATTGGTCTTCCAAATCATTAAGTTTGTCTTGAAATGCCTCCACATAGTCAAGGCAATGGTTCGTATCCTAAGGGTGTCCATCTTTGCAGTAACTTTTTCCACTGCTTTTCTGTGTGCATCGAGGTCTGCTCTCATGGAACGAATGAGCACACCATTATCGTGCATTGCCTCCCTAACAGGCCTCAAAGCCTTGGCTAGCATGTCCTTCACCATGTCGAGGAAAGTGTCAGCCTGCGCCGCCACGGCTTGCTCGCTCGATCACCGGTGTAATCTCATCTGGAGTTGCTTGGGGGGAAGCTGGGGGACACCATCAGACCAACGGGGAATGAACAAAAGACAGGAACATTTTGTGAAATAAGTATGATTTAAACAGAATAGCGGGGTATTAGCAGGAGGGTTAATTATATAAACAGAATAGCGGGGTATTAGCAGGAGGGTTAATGATAACAGAATAGAGGGGTATTAGCAGGAGGGTTAATGATAACAGAATAGCAGGGTATTAGCAGGAGGGTTAATTATATAAACAGAATAGCAGGGTATTAGCAGGAGGGTTAATGATAACAGAATAGCAGGGTATTAGCAGGAGGGTTAATTATATAAACAGAATAGCAGGGTATTAGCAGGAGGGTTAATTATATAAACAGAATAGCAGGGTATTAGCAGGAGGGTTAATTATATAAACAGAATAGCAGGGTATTAGCAGGAGGGTTAATTATATAAACAGAATAGTGGGGTATTAGCAGGAGGGTTAATTATATAAACAGAATAGCAGGGTATTAGCAGGAGGGTTAATTATATAAACAGAATAGCAGGGTATTAGCAGGAGGGTTAATGATATAAACAGAATAGTGGGGTATTAGCAGGAGGGTTAATTATATAAACAGAATAGTGGGGTACTAGCAGGAGGTTAATGATATAAACAGAATAGAGGGGTATTAGCAGGAGGGTTAATGATTACAGAATAGCAGGGTATTAGCAGGAGGGTTAATGAAGTGAGGTCATCTCGCGTGAGCGTCACCGGAAGACCACCTTCAGTTGTACAGTTTTGTATGTTATGATATACCTGCATATATACAAATTTATTTTCAAATATTTGCTTATTTCATTTTTCACTGTTTTTTGAGGATGTGCTTTATGTAATATGTCTGTATATAAACACATTTCTGTTCAAATGTCCATTTATTTACAATGCTTTGGTTGTGTAGATGCTTTATATGACGTTCCTGAATAAACTATGACTTATAGTCAATTGTTTGTCCTTTCATTATAATAATGTTGTTTTTAATACGCGGTCAAATTGACCGATCATGGTTGTTCTTGGTATGTGTATAAACGTGGTCATTCTCGTGTTAAAATGCTGATAGCTAGCGGAGTGAAAGATTAATAGACTGAGACAGGATATTATGCTCAGAAATTCCCAGCCGAGGACCGGAAGACATTTTAGAAAAATAGATTTTTATTTGTATTTAAAAATATTTCAGAAACATATTGACATATATTTTAACATAAAGTGAGATATATTCATTTTTAAATATATTGCAAGATATTTTGAAATCTATTCTGATTTATGTAAAGTATTACCCTGTAACAGAGGAATAAGAACCTCTCTAGATAAATGTAAAATAATGTGTAACGTGCAGACCGTAGGCACTATGTACTAATATTACTTACGTGTTCGTAAATACTGCAAATTCATAGCCTCCGTCCTTCGTAGAATTTTTGCGTGCGATGTACTAAACATTTATGAACAGCATAAATTACTGCTCATCATACAGGAGAGATCAAATTTACATCTCATTAGAAATAGATTTGCCGAAAGTCAAGATTTAGAACTTCCTTCTGTCAAAGATACATGAGTGGTATAGTGAAGAGACAGAAGCAGTAGCAAATATAATAGGATGGAGTTCTGGCTTCTGAGACTCTGACCTTGATGCAACTGTGGCACCAGCCAAGAAGAAAAGGAAAACACATTTCCACAAAGACGAAACTGACCTGATAGTGAAATGAAAAAAAATCAAAAAATATTATTTCCACTTCACAGGGCCAAAAACATTAAGAAAAGAAACATGTAAAGAAATAACTAACAACATTAATTCACTGGGACACTGTAAGCGACAGGCACGTGATATTATAAAATGGCATGAGGATTACAAAAAAGAAAGCAGCAGAAAATAATAAAAAAACAAACAGAACAAACTGAATGTGATGCTGTGACAGGCTGACCGGGGTAAGGAGACTTTTATTAAATAAAACAAACAAAATAAACAGTTTAAACAAAACCAGCTCTCGCACACACAGGATCAGAGATCTACCCTCTCCAGAATCCTAACACCAACTAAACCTGTGCTCTCAGTGCTCCCTTATATACACACACCTGTGCAGCAATTTACACCCACTTAATCAATTAAACCCTCCACCACATTCTCACATTTTTTTAAAGTGCTGGTGAATTAACCCTTTAATTACCCACCACCACCACAAAACACACATATTCACAGGCCAGTCTCACATACAAACAGCTAGTTGAATCTACGCCAGTGAGAGGCATGCATAAAATAACAAACCGAAGTCAGGAAAAAACAGGAAAAAAATAATACTACATCAAGGATAAGCACAAAACTTCGATACTATCATGAGGTTCACACATTTGCATATGAAAGTAGTTTGCAGCCATGAAACTGAGTTACCTGGAATGAAAATGACTTTAATACAACGTGGGTAAATCTACAAAGCCACAAAAACCTCTGAAAAGTCAAGATACGTGAGAAAAATGAATGATACATAGAGCCCAGTGAGACTGCCCCAGTATACCCCAGGATTCTGAGAATAACTCTGGACAGACAGACAGCCTCCATATACTGTATATCTCAGATTAAGATCTGTTTAAAAGCTATAGAATAAATAAATAAATACACCTTTAGGGAATAAAACCAGATTTTATTTTTACTTTAAAAAGTCCCTGTCTTCTTAAGAGGACAAGCGATTCTCTACAAATTTGTAACAATGTAGGTGTGACAGACAGACAGACAGCCTCCATATACCTCCCACAGTACCGATCAATGGCTTGTGCTGAGCTGAGCAGATATAATAGCAGCCAGGTCTGCTCTGTAGAAGTGGAGCAGTGCAGCAAAAACACACACCCAGGAATCACATGTTAGTTTCACATTGAACGTGATTGAGGGACACTGCAGCTTTAAGAACCACATTAACTTTTCTGAGTGGGAATGTGGAAAATATCAAAGCAAATAGTGAGAAAAACAAAAATAAAGGAAACCCACCTGCAAGCAGAAGGATGAGGAACCCCCTCTTCTCCATCACAGCAGACTCTGCATTAGAAAGAGAAAACTTTCAATTAATCACCTTCATAGAGGGAAAGCTTCAAATATATAAAAAAAACACAGCAAAACAAAATAACAATAAAAACACAACACTCAATCACATTGGAACCGCAATAGAAATGTTGGTATTATTAGTAGTAGTCATTCTATTTGATGACCAATAGGAGGACTATATCAGCTTTCACTCAGCACATGGTGTTCCAGGTGGTCTCCCATCCAAGTATTAACCAAGCCCAGCCTTGCTTAGCGTCTGAGCTCAGACGAGATGAGGCTTACTCAAGATGGTATGGCTGATGTAACTGCTGATAATAAAAATACAAATTAACATCCCCTAAACAAAAGGGAGGTGCTAACAGAAACTCGTCAACTAATTGTAACAAATAAATGTTTTTCAAACTGGAAATTAAATGTTCAACTGTAATAATGAACCAAAATAAATGGAACAGAGCACGCCACTTAGAGCCCACTGGTCAACAAAAGCTGTCATGTCGCCAGCGGACTCCACATTGGCATACTCTAAAGTAAGCCTTGATTGGACAAGGGCCCTGAACATGGCTCCACAGTCAAATAGACCCTCCCCGATGATCTTGCGCTTTCTGGTCTTGTAAACTGCCACCAATAGGGTGCCTGAAAATAAAAAGGTGGGGGAGAAGTGCAGCCAGAACTGCAGCAGGAGGTTCTTCAGAAAGAGGAAGAACGGCTGCAGCCTGGTGCACAAAAAATAACTATGGAACACCGACTCAGATTGACCACAGAAAGAGCATGCAGCGTCCGAGTCGGTGAAGTGACGCAGGATCTCTCCTGACGCGAGCGCTCCGTGCAGCACCCTCCATCCTAGCTCCCTGGCTCCTCCAGGGACCAGTGGGGAGTACAGGGCCTCCCACCGGGGACTCACCCTCCGGGGATAGGAAGGGCTCCCTCCAAGCGGTTTCTCGGTGGGAGACAAGGGTGAGGAAGTGGAGAGTGTGGAGCACCATCGCTTACAGGGTTCTCCTCAACACGGAGCAGAGGGGGGGTCGAGGAGAAATCAGAGATCCTGCTCAGGTTGTTCTCTAGGGGAGGCTCAGGAGGGTCCAACACCTTTGGTTCGATCAGCAGGACCAGAGAGCCAGGGGTAGGGAGGGAGGTTGGCTCAAAAAACAAAAACAAACCAAACAAAGTTAAAGGTAATTAAAATTAATTAAAAATAAGAAAACAGGGCAGAGCAATGTGCCTGCCCTTCCCCCACTCTGCACAAGGCAGAAGCAGGGGATTGAAACTAAAATATAAAAAAAACTAAAAAAAAGTTTTGTTATTAAAACTACAAATAAAATTAAAAGAAACAATAAAGTGCTTTATAATTAAAAAGCAAAAATAAATTAAAAGTGATTCAATGAAGAAAACAAAATAGAAACAAACACAGGAAAACAAAGGAAAATGGCTACTCTCCTGCACTTGGAAACAGTGCATGTACAGGCAGAGCAAAAGAAAAAAGAAACAGTGTTTTTTTAAAACACTAACCAATAAAACCAAAATGATTTTTTAACAAAAAGATGCCCTACTACTAGGAAAAAGAAAAAAGATTTAGAAAATAAAAAAAAAGTTTAAATAACTGTGTAACAGGGCGAGGTCCTTACTGCTATCCGACGAGTGCATGATCCTGCAGGAGGAGCTCTGTGCTGCTATCTGACCCGTGCATGGTCATGCAGGAGGAGGCCTGTGCTGCTATCTGATGCATGCATGATCCTGCAGGGGGAGGTCTGTGCTGCTATCTGACGCGTGCATGATCTGCAGGGGGAGGTCTGTGCTGCTATCTGACACATGCATGATCCTGCAGGGGGAGGTCTGTGCTGCTATCTGACGCATGCATGATCCTGTAGGGGGAGGTCGAGAGCAACGTAGAATCTGTCTGTCAATCATGGCAATGACACAGAGAGGTTGGGTGAGAGTTGAACTAAGAATTTGTTTAAATTTATTTTTTAAATGGTTTAGTTTATAAATGGTTGGAGAATTCAAGTTCCTTATACAATTTTATATGTAACTTGAAATCTCCAACTGTCTAAAATAATTAAAAAGCTCTGATTAGGCTAATTCTTAGTTCAATTAAGGGTTCAATTAAGTAACAGAGCTCGGTTGGGACAAACCCCAGCAGACACAGGGGTACCTGAGGACCGGAACCACTGCTCTAGATGAATGATCACTTATTGATGTCACTACTGTGCTATTATGCCTTTTATTTTTGAATGGCTCAGGATGCAAATATAGCCTTGCATTTCTTAAATAATGTGCTATGATTTGTGTGTATTGTTCAGTAGTACTGAGGACGCTGTTTGTGAACTGCGGCTTTAATGAAGCTTTCAACACCATTCCATCCTTGCACAGCTACAGGCTGCGCGTGTTCCTGCCAGAAATCAAATCTTCCGTCCAGTGAGCGAGAGAGAGCGAGAGTTGAGACAAGCAGCTTGCAGCGAATGGAAGAATTATACCGTTTTCTATTTAAAATACTTTAAATGAACTGCGCAAACACTTTCAAAGTCTCTGGCTTTCACTGTACTAACAATATAATCATCTTCAGAAGTGTAGAATTGTGATTGTCATTCCATCACTACAGAACAGGGTACATGTTTCACCAGGTTGCGTGTTTCAAAAGCATGTTTATTGGTGTGTGTTGATCGGAGACATGGAAAACTAATATTAACCTGAATACTGAATATGAATTGCTCAAATAAAAAAATAATAATAAATAAATAAAAGATTAAATGACCTAACTAAATAAAATACTACTCGCTCTGTTATCTGCATAACAATATGATTACACACTACGCCAAGTTGTTTGAGACACAGGATCAAGCTTTGTAAAGATCCAATCAGATCATTACTGTGGTAATAATTGTAAGTGTTTTTACACATGACTTTCCTTGTTTTGTTTCTCCTATTGTTTAGCGGACTGTCTCGTATGAATTGTTTGAATTTCACATTTATTAGGACATGTCAATACTTTACAATGCTTTAGTATTTCAAATGGCAAATATGATTTTAAAGAGTATGGGGTTACTTAACTTGTTTGGTTAACTTGTTGAAATTTAAAAGACGAGTCGAGTTTGTAACAGGTGTTGTTCCAAGTCTAACTCCACAGTTTTGCAGCTCCGCTGCTAAGATGCTATCATGCCGCCCGCACTGTGACAATCAGGCGCTTTGCACATCGGTCACTAACTCGATTATTATTTATTTCTTAGCAGACGCCCTTATCCAGGGCGACTTACAATCGCAAGCAAATACAAATACATTCAAGTGTTACAATACAAGTCATACAATAAGAGCAAGAAATACAATAATTTTTTCAAGTGTGACAAACCACAATTCAATAATACAGCAGATAATAGTGAAAGTTACATCAGGATATGATTAAATAGTGATAGTTACATCAGGATATGATTAAGTACAAAATACTACAGGTTAAACACTTGGCAGATTACAATATTCTGAAGTACAGGATTAAATGCAGTCCCTGACCACATTCCGGCGCCTCCTTAAGACTCACCTCTTCAAAGAGCACCTGTAGAACTCCTCTGTTTGTATCCTGGGACACTATCACCCTTCATGTAAATGTGCTTTATTTTGCTCTTATCAGCCCCTATTTTACTGCATTTAATCCTGTACTTCAGAATACTGTAATCTGCCAAGTTTTTAACCTGTAGTACTTTGTATTTAATCACATCCTGATGTAACTATCACTATTTAATCATATCCTGATGTAACTATCACTATTACCTGCTGTATTATTGAATTGTGGTTTGTCAAACTTGTACTTTACTTGAACTAAAGTTATTGTATTTCTTGCTCTTATTGTATTACTTGTATTGTAACGCTTGAAATGTTTTTGCTTACGATTGTAAGTCGCCCTGGATAAGGGCGTCTGCTAAGAAATAAATAATAATAATAATAATAATAATAATAATAATAAAATAGGGGGCAGATAAGAACAAAATAAAGCATATTTAAATGAAGGGTGATAGTGTCCCAGGATACAACAGAGGAGTTCTACAGGTGCTGTTTGAAGAGGTGAGTCTTAAGGAGGCGCCGGAATGTGGTCAGGGACTGGGCAGTCCTGACATCTGTAGGAAGGTCGTTCCACCACTGCGGAGCAAGGGTGGAGAAGGAGCGGGCTCGGGAGGCAGGGGAGCGTAGCGGAGGTAGAGCCAGTCTTCTAGTGCAGGCGGAGCGGAGAGGTCGAGTGGGGGTGTAGGGAGAGATGAGGGTCTGGAGGTAGCTGGGTGCAGTCTGGTCAAGGCATCTGTAGGCTAGTACAAGAGTCTTGAACTGGATGCGAGCGGTGATCGGGACCCAGTGGAGCGAGCGGAGTAGTGGAGTAGCGTGGGCGAAGCGAGGTAGAGAGAACACCAGGCGAGCAGCAGAGTTCTGGATGAGCTGGAGCGGACGGGTGGCGGATGCAGGGAGGCCAGCCAGGAGGGAGTTGCAGTAGTCTAGGCGGGAGAGTACCAGGGCCTGGGCCAGGAGCTGGGTAGCATAGTTGGTGAGGAAGGGTCGGATTCTTCGGATGTTGCTCAGGAAGAATCGGCAAGTGCGTGCCAGAGTGGAGATGTGCTGGGAATAAGAGAGGCAGGGGTCCAGGGTGACTCCAAGGTTCTTAGCGGAGGAAGAGGGAGAGAGTGTGGTAGATTCCAGAGGAACAGAGATAGAGAGATCAGAGGAGGGGGAGGAGGAGGGAAAGAAAAGGAGGTCAGATTTAGAGAGGTTGAGTTTGAGGTGATGCGAGTGCATCCAGGAGGAAATAGCAGACAGACAGGTAGAGATACGGGAGGAGATGGTGGAGTCAGAGGTGGGGAAGGAGAGGAAAATCTGAGCATCATCAGCATAGAAATGGTATGAGAAACCACAGGATGCGATGAGGGGGCCCAGGGAGCGGGTGTAGAGAGAGAACAGGAGAGGACCCAAGACTGACCCTTGGGGGACTCCAGTTAAGAGAGGGTGAGGTGTGGAGGTTGCTCCACGCCAGGTTACCTGGTAAGTGCGGTTGGAGAGGTAGGAGGAGAACCAGGCCAGAGCAGTGCCAGAGATCCCCAGGTCAGCAAGAGATGATAGTAGAATAGAGTGATCAACAGTGTCAAAGGCAGCAGAGAGGTCGAGGAGAATTAGGACAGAGGAGAGAGAGGCAGCTCGGGCACACTTAAGTGAGTTGGTGACAGACAGGAGGGCGGTTTCAGTGGAGTGAGCAGAGCGGAAGCCAGATTGGAGAGGGTCAAGCAGAGAGTGGTTGGACAGGAAAGCAGAGAGCTGGCGGTGTACAGTCCGCTCGAGGGTTTTGGAGAGGAAGGGTAGGAGGGAGACAGGACGGTAGCTCTGGAGGGAGGTGGGGTCGAGGGTAGGTTTTTTGAGGAGGGGAGTGATAGAGGCTTTTTTGAAGGCAGAGGGAAAGATGCCAGAAAGTAGAGAGGTGTTGAGGAGGGAGGAGATGAAGGGGAGTAGAGCAGGAGCAGCAGCTTGAAAGAGGTGAGTGGGGAGGGGGTCCAAGGCACACGTGGTGGGTTTGTGACCCTGGAGCAGGGAGGAGAGGTCAGTCTCTGAGAGGGGCAAGAAGGTGAAGAGGGAGGGCGAGTTAGTAGGGGATGTAGTGGGTGTAGGGGTTGGAGCAGGAGGGGGTGCGGGGGAGGGAGAGGTGTTAAAGAGTTTGCGGATATCTGAGATTTTAGAAAAGAAGAAGGAGGCAAAGTCGTCAAGGGAGATAGAAGAGGGAGGAGGAGGGGGGAGGGTTTAGGAGGGAAGAGAAGGTAGAGAATAGTTTACGTGGGTTGTTAGTGGAGGCTTGGATTACAGATTGGAAATAAGCACATTTAGCAGAGGAGAGAGTAGAGGAGAAGGAGGAGAGGAGAGTGCGGTAAAGGTCTAGGGCAGCAGGGAGTTTGGTTCTCTTCCATTTCTTTTCAGCAGATCGCAGTGTGATTCTTGCCGAGCGGAGCACAGAGGAGAGCCAGGGATGGGGAGGGGAGGGGCGAGCAGGTCGGGAGGTGAGGGGACAGAGGGAGTCGAGGGAGGAGGTGAGTGAGGAGAAGAGGGTGGAGGTAGCAGAGTCTACGGAGAGTTGTGAAAAGGAGTCGATAGGAGGGAGGTGAGAGAGAAAATTAAACACATCAAAAACATTTGCCTGCAACAGACATTCATATATTAATATACCGAATCCACTCCAGGTGAATCATTTTTACTCAGAATACATGTTTTAACCAAACGCGATGGCAATAGACAGAATAGGGCTGTATAATTTTTTATTTATTTATTTCTTAGCAGACGACAAAGAGACATCCCCGTCTCTCGAATGATATCTGTAATGTCTGTCACCTGTTTTGTATTGGCTTGATAATTTTAATTAATCAAGTAAATTAGTTGCTTGTTAGGAGGGGAAATAAAGGTATCGGAGAAATGGGAGATGGGGGTTGCGAGGCGAAACGGGAGCGCTGAGTTAAGCGCCGCTCGAGAAGTAAAGAAAGAAAGAAAGAAAGAAATAAGTGAAGAGAGAAAGGGGTTCGAGAGGTTTTTTTTGTGGTATACTACGCCACGGATTTTGGAAAGTTAAACCTGGACGGTTGTGGTTTTGAAGGTGTATGTAGTATCAAAAGTGAACTTGACCTGAATTGGCTGTTTCAACTTACTGCAGATGATGTGCAGGTTCAGCGACCAAACTAAGTAAAACAAAACCTTCTTCCTTCAGCGGCTGTGATATTTTCCCCTCGAATAGTACTGCATGTAAATTATATTTTAAATATTAATTATAATTATGTTAGTTTAATGGGGTGGGATATTAGAACTGAAGGATTACATTATAAAATATTATTGCAGTCTGCTTGTAGTATGTTATTGAAATCTAGAGGGGGGGGTGTTGATTGCTGACTGGGTTGTTAGCACAGCCTACAAGGGTTTTGCAAGTGTGTGGATTTATTATTGAGAGTGTTTATTTTTGTTGCTGGTTTGTTATTGCACATTGAGTTTTATGATGTTCTTTTGAGTGTGTGAGTTTGATTTGATGTCTTGCAGTTTGATTATTATTAAGCACTTTAGTTTGGAGTTCTTTTATTATTTGATTATTTGTTAAACCCCCTTCTAGGTGTGTTCACATTTATTGTGCGCATTTAACACCCCCCCCCATTCTACTAAAGCTTTGATTGCACCACGTCACTTTATACTGCTGCTACTGTTTGTAATTACTGAAAGATATGTAATTCAATATGATTTTAATTAGACTAGCAAATAAATAATATTGGTTTTTATTTCTTGTGTAAAATTGGTATTCTTTGAGCTCCCCGGTTCCTTTGTGCTTTTATTGCTAATATCCAGACCTCACTGGACAACAAAGGTGGTGGCAGCGGCTGCGCTACCCGAACCCGAACGACCTCGCCTGTAGACAGGGAGTGAGCGTTACATATCATCTGCAGTACAATAAAAATAACAGTACAATAAGAAAGCGGTTTACGCTCCGGCTTTGATTTATACCAGCGCGTCTACTCTTCAGTGCACGTTTCTAACATTGTATTTTTATTTATTTATTTTGCAATCCCTTTTCTATTTCTCTGATGCATTCAGTACCAAAACCCGACTGGACGTCAAAAACAGTGAAAAGGAAAAAGGAGCGGAGTTGTGCTGCTGCACCGGAACCCTGTGAGATATATTGATCAAATAAACTGCTTCACACCATCAGTCACTTATTGGGTTGTTATGCGATGGAAATTAAAACATACAAGTACTATTGCATAAAGCAAACAATACTATATGGAATACACACCATCTATAATGATTTCGTTTCACTATGTTTGCATAAAGACCCAATATTGCACTTTGAAGTATAGAAAACATCTGATTTGAATGTTTTTTGGCAGGTTTGAGTAGAGCTAAGCAAAGCTGTGCACAGCACAGCACAGTCCATCGACCAAATGACTTTTTATGCTGCTACAGATTTAATTGAATATATTTCAACAGTTTATATATTTTTAGAAGAATTCCTGCTCAAATGACTCCCGCATTTAACCCATCAAAACAGACTTAAACAGAATAGGACTGTATAAGAAACACATATGCATCTGCTGTAAAACAATACAAAATAAAAATATTAAAAAGAAATACATCTCAATAAAATAATAATAATAATAATTTTGTTAAATTTATTTCCTATAGAGTAGTAAACTCCTTCTGCAAGAAGCAGCTATAAAGCTAATATGTTCAACGTGGGTTATTGAGGAAACTGCCTCCTTAAAATCTATATTTAAAACCTATTGGGACACTGGACTTTCACATATAACCATGCTGCTGTTTTTAATGGATATTTAGTCATCTACATACAGACAAATACATCTAGATCATGTTTTTGGAAAGTCTTCTCAAAGCAGTGCCAAAGTGTTGTCCCTGGTCTGAAACGCGCTGACACTGTGACGCTCAGCTTAGACATGCTGTGATATACTGAGCATGATGGGTGGAGACAACCAGCACAGCCGATGACGTCATTCAGTAAGCAGTGATAGTCACGCCCATTTAAAAAAAGGTACACGTTTTATATATATTAAAATATACAGCAGCACCAAACATGATTAAGACAATTACCCCACGTTTTAATATATGTGCTTCAATACATTATAAAATGGCACACAACATGACTCAGACAACAGTGTAGATATGAAATAGAAATGTTAAACTATCTAAGGAACAAACGAAATGATAATCTGCAAAAAATAAAGCCTCTGAGTTTATAGCTTCGTCCGATGTACTTCAATCCAAATACTTCATCTAAAGAGGCGTCTACTTTGTACCCGTGTGAGGCTCACTGCACTGTACCCGTGTGAGGCTCACTGCACTGTACCCGTGTGAGGCTCACTGCAGTGTACCCGTGTGAGGCTCACTGCAGTGTGCTTGTGTGCCAGCTGTCGTCTTTTCTATTTGAGTGAGATAGAGGTATCAGGACGCGAGTCCCGTCACTGTGAACAGCACTTCATTACCTACACACAGTGCAGAGGTGTGGTTATTTTAACATTTGCACAATTATTTTAAAAAAAAGTTATTAACTGTATGATTGTTGTATCTCTGTAAGTTGTATTGAGGGCGCTATGTGTGAAGCGCAGATTTAATTCCAGCAAGCGCTGTGACGGTGCAGCCTATCAGAGTGGCTGCCTGTGCTGTTGCTAGGTAAAGTGAAACTTTCGGTTCTAGTTTAGTGAACGAGAAGGGGGAGCTGAGACAAGCAGGCTTTAGCAGCTGAATTCTTCGAGTTAACTCGTTGAATGAAATTTTAAAACTTTAAAGAACACGGATTTATATGAATAAACGAGTTTTGAACTTGAGTTTTGAAGTTGTGAACTTTTTGAACTGGAACCTGGGCTGGATTGTGCGACACTGGGGTATTCTCCATACTGGTTAATTTACACGCACCCGCGAATGCAGCCTCCACTTGTTTCCCAAGTGCTTCTTCCAATATTAAATCATCCGATTCAAGCAGCAGTCTTTCTATCAACTAGGATGTTTTTTCAATCAGCTGATCTCTAATAAGTTTGTCTTGCAGAGTCCTGAATTTACAGTGTCACAATTTTTTTTATTTTTTTTTTTGGTTCCTGGGTAGTAAGTGTTATTTCCTAATTGCTTATGCCTCAAAAGTATAGAAAATGGCTATTATTCCCCACAAACTTTGCTTTTGTGACCAGGACAGTGATATTTAGAAATTTACCTATTTTCCAGAACATTCCAGATAGATTCAGTGCTGAGTAAACTTGGAGTAACTTCTAGAACTTTCCAGTAATATAAATAGTAGTATAAATACAGGGGCCTTAAGCCCAGCAGTTCAGTTTAGTTCCAGCTGCTTTTTCCAGCTTCTTCACCCGTCAAGATGGGCTCTGCTTCTGCCACAATGTCACCAGTCTGTTCGAGGCAATCGGAATCGCCTGTAACTAGAATGAGTGGCGCCTCTTCATTGACAGCTCATCCAGGAGCCTCAAAGCCGTGCTGCTCCATAATGGTAACAAGTACCCGTCTCTTCCCCTGGCTCACTCGGTGCACCTCAAAGAGGATTACAACAGCATCAAGACCTTGCTGGACGCCTTGAAGTATGATGAGTACGGCTGGGAGGTCATAGGAGACTTCAAAATGGTGGCATTCCTGATGGGTCTCCAAGGCGGTTTTACCACGTTTCCCTGCTATCTTTGCCTTTGGGACAGCAGGGACACCAAGGCGCACTACCACAGGCGGGACTGGCCACAGCAGACCAAGTTCTCTGTGGGGAGGAACAACGTCAAGTGGGAGCCACTGGTGGACCCCCGGAAGGTGCTGATGACACCACTGCACATCAAATTGGGCCTTATGAAACAATTTGTCAGAGCTCTAGATAAGGAGTCGGCAGCCTTCAAGTACCTTCAAGACTTCTTCCCTAAGCTGTCTGAGGCAAAGGTCAAAGCCGGTGTCTTCATCGGACCACAGATAAAGAAGATCCTGGAGTGCAATGAATTCCCCAAGAAGCTCACTAGTAAGGAGAAAGCGGCTTGGAACAGCTTTGTCGCAGTGGTGGAAAACTATGTGGAGCTGGTTGAGACTCTGGTGAAGAACTACGGCACAATGGGCTGTAGGATGTCCCTCAAAGTCCATATCCTTGATGCTCATCTTGATAAATTCAAGGAGAACATGGGAGCATACTCGAAGGAGCAAGGCGAGCGCTTCCACCAGGATATACTGGACTTTGAACGCCGCTACCAAGGACAGTATAACGAGAACATGATGGGAGACTACATTTGGGGGCTGATTCGTGAAAGTGATTTACAGTATAATCGTAAATCTCAAAACTACTCACTTCTAAATCTTTTGTAGTCATTTTTGTATTACTTTAGTATAAATACATGTTAATTTGGATTCATATGTTGTTTTTTTCTGACTTTATGTGAACGAAAAGACACATTCGCCAGTTTTCTCATTGGAAATAGGTAAATTTCAAAATATCACTGTCCTGGTCACATAAGCAAAGTTTGTGGGGAATAATAGCCATTTTCTATACTTTTGAGGCATAAGCAATTAGGAAATAACACTTACTACCCAGGAACAAAAATTGTGTTACATAGTGTGTTTAACGAGCTCCTGCAATGACGACACAAACTGCAATCCAGACTCACCCGGGCTCTAATCTGTCTGCCTAAACTGGAAGCGGTGCATGAGGACACTCTGACCGGAGCTGCAGTGTACAGCGAGCGCTGCGGTAGCTGCTTCAAGCTGTCATCTGTGGGCTGCAGAGTAGAGAAGACGTGCTGTCCTTCTGTGCCCAGGCAATGCAGTAGGATGGCCTGCTTCCTGGGGGGCCATCACATCATGAAGATCCAGTGCCAGCAAGTATATGTTAAAGGAGTCAATCCAGCGGCTCTACGGGACAGACGGAGCGGGTGGGGGCAAGGCAAATTCAGCCATCCACGTCGCCAAAATGTAATATACTCACAGGACAAGATTGAGTAATTCAAGACTGAATTTTTTTGTGTCTAACACTCAGACCAACATGTCTGTTCGCTCATTTACGACTGCTGTAAAACCGTTGCTGTCTGTTTACGATAACCATGGTGATGGTTCTCAAAGTAATAGCAGTTCAGAACCACTGCTGTAATGCGACACTAAACATAACACAGGCACTCTTGTACCTGACCACCCCTGCTGGCTTGTGCTGCTTGGGGTGGCATTTGTGTCCCATGTTACCTGACTCAGACTGCCTGCTTCCTTACTGGAATCCCTGAGTGGATAAGCACCCCTCTTCCAAAACAGTCAATAGATTTTAATAAGGAAGCCGCCCCACAAGTGCAATGGCCCTCCAGTCCCTATCCATGTATAATGCACAATGACTGGATGGGATATCTGCTCTTCATTGCACCTCTTCAATGGGTTTCTCAATGGTGGCTGTCCAGACAGGGATCACACTGAATGCTGTACCAGTCTTGGCACTCTCGATGATGTATTCAGGTTAAGAACATGGTTTAAAATCCCCCTGCCCCCATTGTAGAGCTAGTGGAGTTCGACGAGCTATTTGGACCTATTTGTGCCCTGTATCAGTATTGCTAATTCTGTAGAAACCAACCTGCTCAACACATGACCTGTATTGGAAACATGTTGCCATGGAGACATTCAAATCTCTCTGATTTCTATCTGTAGTACCAACAAGTGTGTACTGTAGACATGGCAAACAAATCAGATGTTTTAAATACTGCAATGTGAGCAGCTCAGTTAAATAAATGAAAAATTAAAACCAGAGCAAAGTATATTTCTGGCTTGGTTATACAAACACAGCATGATCGCTGCACTTCATATATTTATACAAACACAGCATGATTGCTGCACTTCATATATTTATACAAACACAGCATGATCGCTGCACTTCATATATTTATACAAACACAGCATGATCGCTGCACTTCATATATTTATACAAACACAGCATGATCGCTGCATTTCATATATTTTCTTTACTTTGAAACTTTGCAACTCCGTCCAGCACTGCGCTCCCCCATGCTGGTGTGCAGGTGTGAGAGTCACTCAGGGCTCTCTGTGCTGGACACAGTGTTCTTTCAGGTGTGAGAGTCACTCGGGGCTCTCTGTGCTGGACACAGCATTCTTTCAGGTGTGAGAGTCACTCGGGGCTCTCTGTGCTGAACACAGTGTTCTTTCAGGTGTGAGAGTCACTCGGGGCTCTCTGTGCTGGACACAGTGTTCTTTCAGGTGTGAGAGTCACTCGGGGCTCTCTGTGCTGGACACAGTGTTCTTTCAGGTGTGAGAGTCACTCGGGGCTCTCTGTACTGGACACAGTGTTCTTTCAGGTGTGAGAGTCACTCGGGGCTCTCTGAGCTGGACACAGTGTTAAGAACATAAGAAAGATTACAAACGAGAGGAGGCCATTCAGCCCATCTTGCTCGTTTGGTTGTTAGTAGCTTATTGATCCCAGAATCTCATCAAGCAGCTTCTTGAAGGATCCCAGGGTGTCAGCTTCAACAACATTACTGGGGAGTTGGTTCCAGACCCTCACAATTCTCTGTATAAAAAAGTGCCTTCTATTTTCTGTTCTGAATGCCCCTTTATCTAATCTCCATTTATGACCCCTGGTCCTTTTTTCTTTTTTCAAGTCAAAGAAGTCCCCCGGGTTGACATTGTCTATACCTTTTAGGATTTTGAATGTTTGAATCAGATTTTCTTTGTTCAAGACTGAATAGATTCAATTCTTTAGCCTGCCTGCATACGACATGCCTTTTAAACCTGGGATAATTCTGGTTGCTCTTCTTTGCACTCTTTCTAAAGCAGCAATATCCTTTTTGTAACGAGGTGACCAGAACTGAACACAATATTCTAGGTGAGGTCTTACTAATGCATTGTAGAGTTTTAACATTACTTCCCTTGATTTAAATTCAACACTTCTCACAATATATCCGAGCATCTTGTTAGCCTTTTTTATAGCTTCCCCACATTGTCTAGATGAAGACATTTCTGAGTCAACATAAACTCCTAGGTCTTTTTCATAGTTCCCTCCTTCAATTTCACTATCTCCCATATGATATTTATAATGCACATTTTTATTGCCCGCATGCAATACTTTACACTTTTCTCTATTAAATGTCATTTGCCATGTGTCTGCCCAATTCTGAATGCTGTCTAGATCATTTTGAATGACCTTTGCTGCTTCAACACACACTGTTTGCCACTCCTCCTATTTTTGTATCGTCTGCAAATTTAACGAGTTTGCTTACTATACCAGAATCTAAATCATTAATGTAGATTAGGAATAGCAGAGAACCTAATACTGATCCCTGTGGTACACCACTGGTTACCTCACTCCATTTTGAGGTTTCTCCTCTAATCAGTACTTTCTGTTTTCTACCTGTTAACCACTCCCTAATCCATGTGCATGCATTTCCTTGAATCCCTACTGCGTTCAGTTTGAGAATTAATCTTTTGTGCTGGACTTTGTCAAAAGCTTTCTGGAAATCTAAATAAACCATGTCGTATGCTTTGCAGTTATCCATTTTCAATGTTGCATCCTCAAAAAAGTCAAGCAGGTTAGTTAGACATGATCGCCCTTTCCTAAAACCATGCTGGCTGTCTCCCAGGATATTGTTACCATATAGGTAATTTTCCATTTTGGATCTTATTATAGTTTCCATAAGTTTACATATAATAGAAGTCAGGCTTACTGGTCTGTAGTTACCTGGTTCGGTTTTGTCTCCCTTTTTGTGGATCAGTATTACGTTTGCTATTTTCCAGTCTGTCGGTACAACCCCTGTGTCAAGAGACTGTTGCATGATCTTGGTTAGCGGTTTGTAAATAACTTCTTTCATTTCTTTGAGTACTATTGGGAGGATCTCATCTGGCCCAGGGGATTTGTTTATTTTAAGAGCTCCTAGACCCTTTAACACTCCTGCCTCTCTTATGCTAAAGTTATTTAAAATTGGATAGGAACAGGTCGACATGTGGGGCATGTTGTCTGTGTCCTCCTTTGTAAAAACCTGTGAAAAGTAATTATTTAATATATTTGCTATTTTTTTTTCTTCATCTATGATTTTGCCATTTGTGTCTCTTAGACATTTAACCTCCTCTTTGAATGTTCTCTTGCTGTTATAATATTGGAAAAACATTTTGGAATTGGTTTTAGCCCCCTTAGCAATATTGATTTCTATCTCTCTCTTGGCCTTTCTAACTTCCTTTTTGACTTGTGTTTGCAGTTCCAAGTACTCTTTCTGTGTACTTTGTTTTTGGTCACTTTTAAACGCTCTGTAAAGTGCCTTTTTTCGCTGAATATATTTTTTAATTGATCTATTAAACCATTTTGGCCATTTTGTTTTAGATTTAGATTTGTCTACTTTTTGATGGAATTGTTTTGTGCCTCTAGTACTACATTTTTAAAAAACAGCCATCCTTTTTCTGTGGATATTTTCTCTATTTTACTCCAATCTACTTCTATTAGTCTCTGTTTCATACCTTCGTAGTTTGCTTTTCTAAAACTGTAAACCTTAGCTGTAGTCATTACTTTTGGGGTTTTATAAAATATTTCAAATGAGACCATGTTGTGGTCTGAGTTTGCCAATGGCTCTCTGACCTCTGTTTTAGTTATTCTGTCTTCATTACTTGAAAAGACTAAGTCAAGGCATGCCTCCCCTCTAGTCGGTGCCTTGACAAATTGCGTTAGGAAGCAGTCATTTGTCATTTCCACCATTTCAATTTTGTCCGGCGTGCCCCCCATCGGGTTTTCCCATTTTATATGGGGAAGTTGAAATCCCCCATTAGTATGGCTTCTCCTTTTCTACACGCATTTCGAATGTCATTGTACAACAGATTATTTTGCTCAGCGTCTGAATTTGGCGGTCTATAGCATGCTCCTATTATTATGCCCTTTGAATTTGTGTCCATTATTCTGACCCATATTGATTCTGCATTGTTTTCTTTGTCCTGATTTAACACCTGGGCTTCAAGGCTATTTCTTCTGTCCTGTCTGTCTTTCCTATACAATGTGTACCCACTAATATTATATTCATCTCCATCACTCTCAGACAACAAAGTTTCTGTAACACCTATCACATCGTAGTTACTTGTTAGTGCAGTAGCTTCAAGTTCTAACATTTTGTTTCTGAGACTTCTAGCATTAAGATAAATACATTTAATAGTGGTCTTACCTGAGTTGTTGCCCTTGTTTTGATGTGGTCTCCCTTCTGTTTTTTTGTTTTCTCCCCCCTTCCTAGTTTAAATGCTTCTGGACCCCCTGAAGGATCCTTTCTCAGAGTAGATTGGTTCCCTTTCTGTTTAAGTGCAGTCCGTCCCACCTGTATATATAGTCCTTGTTGTAGAAAGTGCTCCAATGTTCAAGAAAGGTGAAGCCTTCCTGTGTGCACCACGATTTCAGCCATGCATTTTGATTTTGTATTTCCAGCTGTCCATATGGTCCTTTGCAAGGCGCTGGCAGTATCCCAGAAAATACCACAGTTTTGGTCTTGTCTTTTAATTTCCTTCCTAGCTCTCTGAATTTGTTTTGCAGGGATCTTGGCCTGTCTCTACCAATGTTTTGTACCAATGTGGACGACTACTACCGGGTCGTCTCCTGTTTGTTCTAGGAGCCTGTCCACATTCTCAGTGATGTGCTTGACTGAGGCTCCTGGAAGGCAGCACACTGTTGTAGTAAGGGGGTCCAAACTGCGAACTGAACTTGCTGTGTTTCTCAGTATGGGGTCCCCAACAATCATGACCTTCCTTCTTTTTGCTGCCTGGCCAGCACTGTTTATAGGGTCCTGGGTGTTGTTTCTTTCATTCTCTTGATGTTGGTTTTGGTCATCTAAATGTTGAAGTGGCTCAAATGTGTTGGCTGTCTGGATTTCTGGTGGTTGTGTTTGACGAAGTTTCTTTTTTTCCCTCCTGCCTATCTGAACCCAGCTGTTTCGACTCTCTTCCATCTCCCTGGTGGCTTTCAGTCTGCTAGGGGTGCAGACTTCCATGAATTGTGGGTGTGTCAGCTCCTCAAGCTCCTGTTGCTGTCTCATTTCCTCCATCTCCTTTTCTAGCAGGCTTAATTGCTGAAGCAAGTCCTGGATGGTGCGGCACTTTACACAAACTTGGTTGAGCTCTGTTGGGTTTTCTCGGATTTCCCACATCATGCAGTTGTCACAGATTACTGGCTTGAAGACCTTTTTTTTTTTTTTTTTTTTTTTTTTTTTTTAAGTTTAGTGTAGCTTCTGCAGCTGTCAACCTGCTTTCAAACGCTTCTAACTGTGTTGTACTTGTCCATTCGTACTTCTCACACGATGTCGCTTCCACACGCTGTCGCTTGGAAGTCTGCCTGCCTTTTGTTTGTGTTTGTGCTGCGTGCTCCGCTCCTCCCCCGTGTCCCAGAACGCTGCGGGATTTGAATCAGCTGCTCAGAGTTTCAGCTTATCAGAAATACACGCAGCTGCAAGCGCAAAAGACCCGGCCCAATCTTCGAGTCGCGGGCCCGCGTGGCCGGCCACTCCGCTGTCCCGAGTGATGTCCAGAGATACCGATACTTTTTAAACAGTGGAGCAGGTAGTATGAAATATGAATACCATACTTGTTGTAAACTAGAAATATTTAATTGCATTGAAACACAATATAGTTTTCAACATAGTAAACAAAACAGGTACATCTGGAACAAAACTGATTAGAATATATGCATTTCAGTGTTTAAATCCACACCAAACAATTACATATATATGTATTAGAGGAAATTATTCTATTACATTGAATGCATACAAATTATTATATACATATATATTTATTACAATAAATTATTCTGTTACATTGAATGCATACAAATTATTACATACATGTATATTTATTACAGGAAATTATTTTGTTACATTGAATGAATAGAAATTAAAGGCATATCTCATGCAACCAGCAAGATGATCTGTTGTTTCAGTGTTCAGTGTTTCACCCCCACCTGTCTGGCTGTCTTGATTACATCAGGCTAACATCCAAGGACATAGTGGTAAACCCATCGTGTTTATGAGAAAAGTGATGTCCACTGATACTTTTTAAACAGTGGACCAGGTAGTGCAATATATGAATAACATACTAGAAATATTTAATTACATTGAAAGACAAATTCAACAATACAGCTTTCAACATAAACAAAACAGGTTAAACTGGAACAAAACAGATTATTACTATATGCATTTTTAACTTGTGGTTCAATACTGCAATCAGCTTTACACGTAGGGGCTTTGACCAGAGGAAAGTCCAACTTGTGCTGAATGAAATGCTATATGGGTTTGATGGGGTACATTAGAACACAAAACAGAAAAAAGAAACAATGAACCACCATAAAAAATATTTTAAAAAAAGGGAGTGCTTGCCTTCATCTCTCCCGAGTCAATATAGGCAAGTTGCAGTTGTGAGACAAAAAAAATAATTCTTAAAATAATTATGAATAATTTACAATAATTAGAAACTGTAAAAACTGGGAGAAAATAAAAAAGGGGGGGGGTAGAAGGACTTCTTTCTTCTTGGCACGCATTTCAGCCAACCACTGCTCCACAGTTTTGCCCGAGGAAGCAGAGCAGAAGGCAACGTTGCCAAAGCGGCTGTGGCTGAACTCCTTCCGCTTTGGCTGTCCGCACAGAGAACACAAGTTCTCTGCTCTCTTCCGCTCATACTTTCTCTTCCCGGTGTTGGAGCCCCCCTCCTCCTCCTCCTCTGCCCTCTGCCCTATGCTTTGAGGTGTAATGTCATCAGTGCCCAGTCAAGAGACGAAACTTACCATTGAGAAAGGGTGTGCTGATTCAACTCGAACAGCTGGAGGGTGGTCTTCTCCATGAGTCTCGGGCTGCCCAGCACCAGCTCTGACTTTGGAGTAGTCGCCGAGGATAGCCGCCCACCGGGAAGTCCTCACACCTTTGGACTTGGTGGGGGATGGGTGGAGACGGCAGAGCTGGATGCAGATGGCCTCGACGAGTCTGCTCGTCTGTGGCCACTGGGCAGGTCCCGCGCCCTGTCCGAGCAGGCAACTGCAACCAAGCAACAGGAGTAAAAGTTTTAGTATCAATGGGTACATGTTTATTTTAGGGTTTTGTGTGTGTGTGTGTGTGTGTGTGTGTGTGTGTGTGTGTGTACATTTTTTTTTCTTTCTTTATTTTTGTACTACTGTAATGACATTACACATGAACTAACTCACCGTTTCAGGCTGTCCGTGCCCGGGGTGACAGAGGAGGTGGCCTTCGTTGCCTTGAATCGCCCCTGAATCAGACAGGCCAAGCCATGCAGGCTCACCAGACTGCTGGCCAGGCGCTGGACGTGCTGGTACCCGGGGGCACCATCAGGTCCATATGACTCCTGGAAACAGAGAAATAAAATTGTACTTAGATGTGTATTAGCGTAAATTATGGCTTTTGTGTAACAGCATGCAAAAAACAAATATGTTTAACATCTATGCATTAGTCTCACCTCAGGATCTCTCACAGGTGAACCAGCAGGAGTGAGAGCCCGAGGGGACGTCCGGGGAGACGTCTGGCGCTGGCGTTTCCGGGGCAACGAAGGCCACGAAACGTCGACTTGACCGGACCGGACTGCCGACAGGACCGGAGCGACTGAGACTTGGGGCGCGGATGGCACTGCCAGCGGGTGAACGAGGCCAGGGATGGTGGGGTCCTCGACCTCGTCGTCCACGTCATCCTCAAACCCCTCATCCTCAACGTCCAGATCCTCATCTGCAGCCTCGTCCGGAGCGTCCGGGTCCAAGTCGACGGCCTGCAGCACGCTGCCTGTCTGCGAGTACAGGTACTCAACTCCGATGAGCTCGCCTGGAAAGAAAAAAAAAAAAGTGTAAGCAGCTTTATTGTTTTCGTAGTCACAGTTACAAGCAGTTGACAAGTAAACGCTGGTACATACCTGTATACTCGCCAGGCTTGGTGAAATCCTCAACCAGACTGCAGCCAAGAAGTTTCTGGCTCAATCTGTTGAGGGCGTGCTGCAGGGAGCCACTGTAGCTGTGCAGGATCTGTCTTGGTCCCTCCACTGCAGCTGCGGCGCAGTCCTCATTCCACCTCACCAGCCCCTCCAGCAGGTACGCCTGAAAGTGCATGGCACTTGCACTGGTACCTGAAAAACACAAGAGAAACGCCCACTGTACTACTAAAAACTCACAAAATGACGGAAATTTGCTCTCGCGACACAGTTTCCCAAAACATACAGTACAAGTCAATATTGGTTATTTACCTGGGATGAAGCGGTTGAGGTGGAGATGGAAAGACTCCAAGGAAGTCGACCTGCTTGCGCAGCGGTAGACCAGCAGTGTCACGCCTCCCTTCTTGAGCTGCCCAATCTTGGTGTACAGCTGTACACCTGGGGGGTCCTGGATGCAGTGGAGGTGACGTCTCTGCACCAGCCAGATGGCCTGGATGCGGTCGTGGTCCAGCAGCGGGATGCCCATCGTGTCCAGACCCTTCTCGCCGTCGAAGGCCTCAATCAGCTCCTCCAAGAGCCGTGCCATCTCCTCCGCTCCCCGAGTCCGGCGGCGATAGTGGAGAGCCAGCTCCTTCTTGGAGATGCGGCTCGAGACCTCGGCGTCCGTCAGGCCGAACACCCTCTGCTTCCCCTCGAGCTCCGACCGCTTGGCCTCCATCAGCAGGGCAACGTCCTCCTCGGCCCACTGAAAGATGGAGGCAGACAGCCGCCCCATGAAGGTGCCGTACAGCGGGTGGCTCTCCGTGGTGCAGCCTGCTGTGAACCGGCGCATCAGGTGCCACACGTCGAGCCGGACGACCAGCTGGTCCCACTCCAGGAACATGGCGGCAGCCTTCGACACCCCGCCGAGGGAGCAGCAGTCGCGGTCCATGTAGAGGAGCTTAGGGGGAGCCTCGCCGGCTTTCTGGTACCGCTGCATCAGCCCGGTAGCCATGGGGAGCAGGCCCTCACCCTCGTGCGAGGTCAGCACGGACATGAGGACCTGCCCAAACTCATTCCCCACGTTGGTGGACCAAGCAGCCGTGCCGGCAGCAGCACCCGCGAGCTTCTTTGTCACCTGAAAACGCATACAAAATCAACAGAATTTAGTGTTTTTTTTTTTGTTTTTTTTTTTAAACAATAATTTGGTGTGCAAATGTTCTGTAACCATATGATGGGGTTAACAAATCATTTTTACCTTCTTGGTCGAGTCCATTTTCAGGATGGACCCGAACGTGGACGTGACCCTGGCCTTGACCTCTTCAAGCCGCGAGAGGACGTCGTAGCCGTACACTCTCAGCAGCCATCGGGGTCTGGGCACCGGCAGCATGGGAGGGGGTGCGATGATGTTGGGCTGCACGATGCCCTGGGCCAGGAAGGGCTCGAACTCGGCGAGGTACTGCAGGGACCGCTGCATCCAGGCCTCGCTGTGCTGTTCGCACAGCGTATTGTACAACTGGGTGGCACTGTTTCCCAGAGTGCGCTCCCGCATCAGCATCAGCACCCTCATGTCGCAAGACAGCCTGCAAGACACGGTTATTAAATGTGCATCATTCAACAGAAGTAACTAAATGTTTTCTTTTTTTTTTAAATGAAAATAAATAAATAAATAAATAAATAAAAACACTTTACACTCACCGGTATGTGAGAATCGCCGGGAAGTGGCTCCGATGAGCTGGATCCAGCCGATTCAGCACATGACCGGACCAGCCAGCCACCTTCTTCTTGCACCGACGGTACTCCAGGTACTCCGTGGCCATGTCGTACCAACCGTCAATGCTCGGCGCCAGTCAGCTTGTGGCCGAGGCACTCGGGCTGGGTGCACGTCAGCTTGAATGCCCACATGCGGTAGGGCATCCAGAGAAACAGAGGACGGCAGAAGGGGCCTGGCGATGCTGGAGGCTGATTGTGGATCAGCCGGGGCTGGGGAGGGAACCACCACAGACGCAGGTCCGAGGTCAGCTCCAGCTTCCCAATCCTGTTCCTGATGAACAGTGCCCTGGCGATCCACTCGTGCTGCTCCTTGGGTAGCGACTGCTTCCATGCTTCAGGAAGAAGCACCTGCAGGAAAAATAAAAACAAAACATATATGCACATTGTAACTGCACACATTTACAATGCAATATAGGGCACAAAGTTTGCGTTTACTTTGACACTTAGTTTGTGTAAAGAGAAGAAAAAAAAAACGACATTTCACCTCAGCACTCTGTGCTGGTTGCGTTTGCGAAGGCTGCTTTGCCGGTTCAGCCGTCGGTTGGAAGCGCTGTTGGACATGAGGCAACTGTACAGTACCGGCTTGTAGAGCACACACACACACACACACACACACACACACACACACACACACACACATATATAGATTTGACATGTTACTAATGATATACGTGCACTATACACTCTAAAATGATCGAAGTAAGCAAGCAAGCATGCTTGCCACAAACTACAACACCACTAAAAAAATGCAAACAATCCACGAGTGCGTAATGTGAGAAAGGATGGAGGGGCAATCCGAGGTGGGAGAGGAGTCATTCGCATTGTGCAGGGCAGTCAGCCAGGAGAGTGAAAAAGGGCAGAGAGTGATGCGATTTTAATGTACAGTGAAGACACAGGGTCTGTCACCAAGACCTACCTTACCACGTTCAAGGAACTCAGTCGTTAGCTAATAAACACAGCAACACAAAACAGTCATAAAATCATCTAAAAAATGAGAGTCTCAATACTGTATAATATGTGATTCTGACATTAAAATTGAGTGTTATACTTACTGGGAGGGGCTACGTCGCAGATGGCAACCAGCTCTGTATCTGTGACCTCCTCCCAGAAGGCAGGCGAAGCTGGCTGGCGCTTGGACACCCCTGGAAAGTAGAAAAAAATAAATAATAATAATAATAATAATAATAATAAGCCATGTACATGATGAATGAGGAAATAATAGTGAAATTAAGTATAACTTTTGCTGAATAAATAACTGAAATTAAGGGGCAGCAGTGTGGAGTAGTGGATAGGGCTCTGGACTCTTGACCAGAGGGTCGTGGGTTCAAATCCCGGTGGGGACACTGCTGCTGTACCCTTGAGCAAGGTACTTTACCTAAATTGCTCCAGTAAAAACCCAACTGTATAAATGGGTAATTTATGTAAAAATAATGTGATATCTTGTAACAATTGTAAGTCGCCCTGGATAAGGGCGTCAGCTAAGAAATAAATAATAATAATAATAATAATATAACACCTACCTTGAGCTGAAGGTGCACGAGGCACGACCTTCGGCGTCCTCGGACGCAAATGGAGGCTGCTCGCCAGTGGCGACCGCGCAGGGGTCGGGGATGGCTGCGAGGTCCCAGGCCGAGGGGAAGCAGGCTGAGAGGGCGCAAGCTGCGTGGGGACAGCCGCGAAGACCCAGCCTGTGACGACGCTGGGGACCAGGACTCCTGGTCTCGCCGCAGGATGTATTTCTGCATCGCCTCCATCTGCGTTCCGGTTCGGGGTGTTTGACGCCGGAGCCATTTGACGTAGCTGCGAGACATCATACACAAAGTGTTAGATTTGCGTCTGAATTTTTGGTTACATAACAAAAAATAAGATTAATACTTGTGCAATACAAACCCTCTCTTCTCCTTGTCCGTAGCCTCGTACAGATCCCTCCAGGTGAGGTCCTTGTGCACCCCAAAGGCCACAAGGCACAGGTCCTCCTGACCGGGCTGGGAGGAGCGCAGCCGGGCTACGTCCTGTGCTCTCCGGTCCCTGACAGCCGGGGCAACATCAGGGAAAGCACAGGCGTAGCTGGTCAGGACGTCCTTGTTCGCCATGTAGGGTGACATGGAGCTGTCACCCTCCCACTCCCTCTGGTGGCTGGTCACCAGGGACACAGCGTAGCCCATGTCGTTTGCCAGGAGCCACTGGAAGGTTTGACCCCGGTACTTACCAAACTGCATGGTACTCTGGCTGAGGACCAGCATGCTGTTCCCAGGGTCACCTCCCTGCGACACGACATGGGCCACAGCATCCCTCCAGACCTCTTCCGGTGCCTTTGCCACAAAGCGCACAGTGGCCGCCTTAATGGCAGCGGAGACGCTGGCAGCTTCGGGCGTGTGCTGGAGGAGCAGGTCCTTGGACCCTGGCACCCTTCGAAAGGATGGGGTTGCTTCCATTGTTGATAACTGGAATACAACTTACATGTTACTACTTATTACTCGGAAGAACAAAGTTGATTAAGCTCATCTAGATATTTTCTGACATATGCATTCATTCTTTATAAATTACAATTTATTCAACGCAAGTACAGTTTGGAAAATAAATAAAGGGGGTGATGAATGAAGTAGTATTTCAGCTTTTAGGAATGTCAATGTGTGGGAATAAAAAACAACTTAGTGTATACAGCATTAATAATGATGGCTGTAAACAGGCACACACACACACACACACACACACACACACACACACACACATTAGCTACAATTCCTTTTACACCGAGATAGGCTTAGAGACGAGGCACTTATCTTTACCGTTGACTGTTAGATTTAAATTTGAAAGTACATTGGCCGCTGCATGGCAGGGAATGACAGTAGTTAATATTATCATACCCTTGAGCAGTGTGGGTTTCACTTGGGATACCTGGATAGATAAATACAACAATACACATAGCCCAATACACACTTTAATACTAGCACAACAAAAGCTATACATTAATGAATGATGAACATTTTAATAGACACAATAATAGTATGCATAACTAAACACACTAAGCCAAATACACACACTCATAACACTGAGTGTATGCAGCATTAATAATAATAATAATAATAATAATAATAATAATAATTATTATTATTATTATTATTATTATTATTATTATTATTATTATTATTATTATTAACACATGCAGTAGAATTGATTTTACATGGAGATATAAAGAGATAGCACTTTACCTTTCAAATAGTTAATAATCACTCTGTGAAGGCAAGAACAAATAAGTAGTTAATATTATAAAACGTTGCAATAGATGAAAAGCAAAAACTAACAAATACTAAACACTTGATCTCCACGAAATATGCATAGGTAAATATGCAAAGCCCAATACACACGGTAATACTAGTACAACAAAAGCAAAACATTAATGAATGATAAACGCTTGATCTCGACTAAATGCTAATAGCGCATAGCTAAACACAAAGCCGATTACTCGTGTTTTGTTGATGTTGTTTTTTACTTTTTAAAATATTAACAGTAATAATAATAATAATACAAACTGTCATGGAAAAAATATGAATAAAATACAAAAAACAAACGCACAAAAGTCTACAGACCAGCGAAAACAATACAGCGTTGTCATTCGGCGAAAAAAACCACACGACTAAATCGACATACTTGGTGACAGTTTTAAAAAAAATAGAAAAACAGCATTTAAATATGAATAAAAGACTCCAAACTGACCTCTCTCCGTCTGCAGGCAGCTGGGGGTTTTTTTAAACGCCGCACTTCCAAAGTTGGAACAGGCTCTGCGCGATTCGATTGGCCGCCCAATGTTGGAACAGTCCGTTCCCATTGGCCCAATGTTGGAACAGCCCGTTTCTATTGGCCAAAAGTTGGAACAGCCCGCTCTGATTGGCCGAATGTTGGAACAGCCCGCTCCGATTGGCCGGATGTTGGAACGGCCCGCCCCGATTGGACGCCAAAGTCGGCGCACTCCGGCTCATCCGCTCCGATTGGCCCACAATGTTGGAACGCTCTGTTCCAACATTGCCCCGAAAATCGCGAGTCGGAGGGGCTTTGACCCTGCGCGGAATCCCTGCGTTTCGCCAAATGGTCCCTGGCACCTCCCCAGCGCGTGCACGGGCCCCAGTGACCCCAGCGCGGGGTCCCAGCGGCATGCCAAACGGTCCTTGGCACCTCCCCAGCACGCGAACGGACACTAGCGACCCCACGCGGGGTCCCAACATCTCGCCAAACCGTCCCTGGCGCCTCCCCAGCGTGTGCACGGGCCTCAACAACCCCGCGCTGGGTCCTAGCAGCATGTCAAATGGTCCCTGGCACCTCCCCAGCACTTTCACGGACAATAGCGACACCACGCGGGGTCCCAGCAGCTCGCCAAACGGTCCCAAGCACCTCCCCAGCGTGCACATGGACACAAGCGACCCCACGCGGTGTCCCAGAAGCTCGCCAAACCGACCCTGGCACCACCCCAGCTCGCGCACGGACAGTAGCGACCCCATGCGGGCTTCCAATGGCTCACCAAACCGTCCCTGGCGCCTCCGCAGCGCGTGCACAGGCCTCAGCGACCCAGCGCGGGATCCTAGTGGCATGCCAAATGGTCCCTGGCACCTCCCCAGCACGCGCACGGGCACCAGCGATCCCGCGCAGGTTGCCAGCAGCTCGCTAAACGGTCCCTGGCAACTCCCCAGCACGCACAAGTACACTAGCAATCCAGCGCGGGGTCCCAGCGGCTCGCCAAACGGTCCCTGGCACCTCCCCAGCACGCGAACGTACACTAGCGACCCCACGCGGGGTCCTGGCGGCTCGCCAAACCATTCCTGGAGACTGCCCAGAGCAAACATGGGCCCCAGTGACATCGCGCATGATCCAAGCAGCTTGCCAAAGTGTCCCTGGCACAACCCCTGCGCGCCCACGGGTCCCAGCAACCCCGAGCGGGGTCCCAGCGGCTCGACAAACGGTCCCTGGCACCTCCCCAGCGCGTGCACGGGCCCCAGTGACCCCGAGCGGGGTCCCAGCGTCTCAACAAACGGTCCCTGCCACCACCCCAGCGCGCGCACTGGGCCCAGCAACCCCACGCAGGGTCACAGCGGCTTGCCAAACCGTCCCTGGCACCTCCCCAGCGCGCAAACGGACACTAGCGACCCCACGTGAGGTCCCAGCGGCTCGCCAAACAGTCCTAGCACCTCCCCAGCACGCACACGGACACTAGCGACCCCACGCGGGGTCTCAGCGGCTCGCCGAACCAACCCTGGCACCACCCCACCTCACGCACGGACAGAAGCAACCCCACGCGGGGTCCCAGCAGCTCGTCAAACCGTCCCTGGCGCCTCCCCAGCGTGTGCACGGGCCTCAACAACCCCGCGCGGGGTCCTAGCAGCATGCCAAATGGTCCCTGGCACCTCCCCAGTACGTGCATGGACAATAGGGACACCACGCGTGGGGTCCCAGCGGCGCGCCTAACGGTCCCTAGCACCCCCCCAGCACGCACACGGACACGAGCGACCCCACGCGGGTTCCCAGCGGCTCGCCAAAACGACCCTGGCACCACCCCACCGCACGCACGGACAGTAGCGACCCCACGCGGGGTCCCAGCAGCTCGCCAAACCGTCACTGGCGCCTCCCCAGCGTGTGCACGGGCCTCAACAACCCCGCGCGGCGTCCTAGCAGCATGTCAAATGGTCACTGGCACCTCCCCATCACGTGCACGGACACTAGCGACACCACGCGCAGGGTCCCAGCGGCTCGCCAAATGGTCCCTGGCACCTCCCCAGCACGCGCACGGGCACCAGCGATCCCGCGCGGGTTGCCAGCAGCTCGCTAAACGGTGCCTGGCAACTCCCCAGCACGCGCAAGTACACAAGCAATCCAGCGCGGGGTCCCAGCGGCTCGCCAAACGGTCCCTGGCACCTCCCCAGCACGCGAACGGACACTAGCGACCCCACGCGGGGTCTCAGCGGCTCGCCGAACCAACCCTGGCACCACCCCACCTCACGCACGGACAGAAGCAACCCCACGCGGGGTCCCAGCAGCTCGTCAAACCGTCCCTGGCGCCTCCCCAGCGTGTGCACGGGCCTCAACAACCCCGCGCGGGGTCCTAGCAGCATGCCAAATGGTCCCTGGCACCTCCCCAGTACGTGCATGGACAATAGGGACACCACGCGTGGGGTCCCAGCGGCGCGCCTAACGGTCCCTAGCACCCCCCCAGCACGCACACGGACACGAGCGACCCCACGCGGGTTCCCAGCGGCTCGCCAAAACGACCCTGGCACCACCCCACCGCACGCACGGACAGTAGCGACCCCACGCGGGGTCCCAGCAGCTCGCCAAACCGTCACTGGCGCCTCCCCAGCGTGTGCACGGGCCTCAACAACCCCGCGCGGCGTCCTAGCAGCATGTCAAATGGTCACTGGCACCTCCCCATCACGTGCACGGACACTAGCGACACCACGCGCAGGGTCCCAGCGGCTCGCCAAACGGTCCCTAGCACCTCCCCAGCACGCACACGGACACTAGCGTCCCCACGCGGGTTCCCAGCGGCTCGCTAAACCATCCCTGGCGACTGCCCAGCGCGAACATGGGCCCCAGCGACCTCGCGCATGGTCCAAGCAGCTTGCCAAATGGTCCCTGGCACCTACCCAGTGCACTTACAAGGCCCAGCAACCCCACGCGAGGTCCCAGCGGCTCGCCAAACAATCCCTGGTACCTCCTCAGCGCTCACACGGACACTATCGACCGCACGCGGGGTCCCAGGGCCTCGCCACATCCCCAGCACGTGCAGGGGCACCAGTGATCCTGCACGGGTTCCCAGCGGCTCGCCAAATGGTCCCTGGCACCTCTCCAACAAGCACACAGGAACCAGCGCCCACGTGCGGGGTCCCAGCGGCTCGGCAAACGGTCCCTGGCACCTCCACAGCTCGCACACGGACACTAGCGATCCCATGCGGGGTTCCAATGGCTCACCAAACCATTCCTGGCGCCTCCCCAGCGCGTGCACGGGCCTCAGCGACCCCGCGCGGGGTCCCAGCGGCATGCCAAATGGTCCCGGGCACCTCCCCAGCACACGCACGGGCACCAGCGATCCCGCGCGGGTTGCCAGCAGCTCGCCAAACGGTCCCTGGCTCCTCCCCAGCACGCGCACGGACAGTAGCGACCCCACGCAGGGTCCCAGCGCCTTGCCAAACCGTCCCTGGCACCTCCCCTGCGCGCCCTCAGATCACAGCGACCCTGCGCGGAATCCCTGCATTTCGCCAAATGGTCCCTGGCACCTCCCCAGCGTGTGCACGGGCCCCAGTGACCCCAGCGCGGGGTCCCAGCGGCATGCCAAATGGTCCCTGGCACCTCCCCAGCACGCGCACGGGCACCAGCGATCCCGCGCGGGTTGCCAGCAGCTCGCTAAACGGTGCCTGGCAACTCCCCAGCACGCGCAAGTACACAAGCAATCCAGCGCGGGGTCCCAGCGGCTCGCCAAACGGTCCCTGGCACCTCCCCAGCACGCGAACGGACACTAGCGACCCCACGCGGGGTCCCAACAGCTCGCCAAACCGTCCCTGGCGCCTCCCCAGCTTGTGCACGGGCCTCAACAACCCCGCGCTGGGTCCTAGCAGCATGTCAAATGGTCCCTGGCACCTCCCCAGCACTTTCACGGACAATAGCGCCTCCCCAGCTTGTGCACGGGCCTCAACAACCCCGCGCTGGGTCCCAGCAGCTCGTCAAACGGTCCCGAGCACCTCCCCAGCATGCACATGGACACAAGCGACCCCACGCGGTGTCCCAGCGGCTCGCCAAACCGACCCTGGCACCACCCCAGCTCGCGCACGGACAGTAGCGACCCCATGCGGGCTTCCAATGGCTCACCAAACCGTCCCTGGCGCCTCCGCAGCGCGTGCACAGGCCTCAGCGACCCAGCGCGGGATCCTAGTGGCATGCCAAATGGTCCCCGCGGCTCGCCAAACCATTCCTGGAGACTGCCCAGAGCGAACATTGGCCCCAGTGACATCGCGCATGATCCAAGCAGCTTGCCAAAGTGTCCCTGGCACCACCCCTGTGCGCCCACGGGTCCCAGCAACCCCGAGCGGGGTCCCAGCGGCTCGACAAACGGTCCCTGGCACCTCCCCAGCGCGTGCACAGGCCCCATTGACCCCGAGCGGGGTCACAGCGTCTCGACAAACGGTCCCTGCCACCACACCAGCGCGCGCACTCGGCCCAGCAACCCCACGCAGGGTCACAGCGGCTTGCCAAACCGTCCCTGGCACCTCCCCAGCGCGCAAACGGACACTAGCGACCCCACGTGAGGTCCCAGCAGCTCGCCAAACAGTCCTAGCACCTCCCCAGCACGCACACGGACACTAGCGACCCCACGCGGGGTCTCAGCGGCTCGCCGAACCGACCCTGGCACCACCCCACCTCACGCACGGACAGAAGCGACCCCACGCGGGGTCCCAGCAGCTCGCCAAACCGTCCCTGGCGCCTCCCCAGCGTGTGCACGGGCCTCAACAACCCCGCGCGGGGTCCTAGCAGCATGTCAAATGGTCCCTGGCACCTCCCCAGCACGTGCACGGACACTTGCCACCCCACGCGGGGTCCCAGAGGCTCGCCAAACGGTCGCTAGCACCTCCCCAGCGTGCACACGGACACCAGCGACACCACACGGGTTCCCAGCGACTCGCCAAACCGACCCTGGCACCACCCCACCTCACGCACGGACAGTAGCGACCCCAGGCGGGGTCCCAGCAGGTCGGCAAATGGTCCCTGGCGCCTCCCCAGCGTGTGCACAGGCCTCAACAACCCCGCGCAGGGTCCCAGCAGCATGCCAAATGGTCCCTGGCATCTCCCCATCACGTGCACGGACACTAGCGACACCACGCGCAGGGTCCCAGCGGCTCGCCAAACGGTCCCTAGCACCTCCCCAGCACGCACACGGACACTAGCGTCCCCACGCGGGTTCCCAGCGGCTCGCTAAACCATCCCTGGCGACTGCCCAGCGCGAACATGGGCCCCAGCGACCTCGCGCGTGGTCCAAGCAGCTTGCCAAATGGTCCCTGGCACCTACCCAGCGCACTTACAAGGCCCAGCAACCCCACGCTGGGTCCCAGCGGCTCGCCAAACAATCCCTGGTACCTCCTCAGCGCTCACACGGACACTATCGACCGCACGCGGGGTCCCAGGGCCTCGCCACATCCCCAGCACGTGCAGGGGCACCAGTGATCCTGCACGGGTTCCCAGCGGCTCGCCAAATGGTCCCTGGCACCTCTCCAACAAGCACACAGGAACCAGCGCCCACGTGCGGGGTCCCAGCGGCTCGGCAAACGGTCCCTGGCACCTCCACAGCTCGCACACGTACACTAGCGATCCCATGCGGGCTTCCAATGGCTCACCAAACCATCCCTGGCGCCTCCCCAGCGCGTGCACGGGCCTCAGCGACCCCGCGCGGGGTCCCAGCGGCATGCCAAATGGTCCCGGGCACCTCCCCAGCACACGCACGGGCACCAGCGATCCCGCGCGGGTTGCCAGCAGCTCGCTAAACGGTCCCTGGCAACTCCCCAGCACGCGCAATGACACTAGCAATCCAGCGCGGGGTCCCAGCGGCTCGCCAAACGGTCCCTGGCACCTCCCCAGCACGCGCACGGACAGTAGCGACCCCACGCGGGGTCCCAGCGGCTTGCCAAACCGTCCCTGGCACCTCCCCTGCGTGCCCTCAGGTCACAGCGACCCTGCGCGGAATCCCTGCGTTTCGCCAAATGGTCCCTGGCACCTCCCCAGCGCGTGCACGGGCCCCAGTGACCCCAGAGCGGGGTCCCAGCGGCATGCCAAATGGTCCCTGGCACCTCCCCAGCATGCGCACGGGCACCAGCGATCCCGCGCGGGTTGCCAGCAGCTCGCTAAACGGTGCCTGGCAACTCCCCAGCATGCGCAAGTACACAAGCAATCCAGCGCGGGGTCCCAGCGGCTCGCCAAACGGTCCCTGGCACCTCCCCAGCACGCGAACGTACACTAGCGACCCCACGCGGGGTCCCGGCGGCTCGCCAAACCATTCCTGGAGACTGCCCAGAGCGAACATGGGCCCCAGTGACATCGCGCATGATCCAAGCAGCTTGCCAAAGTGTCCCTGGCACCACCCCTGCGCGCCCACGGGTCCCAGCAACCCCGAGCGGGGTCCCAGCGGCTCGACAAACGGTCCCTGGCACCTCCCCAGCGCGTGCACGGGCCCCAGTGACCCCGAGCGGGGTCCCAGCGTCTCAACAAACGGTCCCTGCCACCACCCCAGCGCGCGCACTGGGCCCAGCAACCCCACGCAGGGTCACAGCGGCTTGCCAAACCGTCCCTGGCACCTCCCCAGCGCGCAAACGGACACTAGCGACCCCACGTGAGGTCCCAGCGGCTCGCCAAACAGTCCCTGGCGCCTCCCCAGCGTGTGCACGGGCCTCAACAACCCCGCGCGGGGTCCTAGCAGCATGCCAAATGGTCCCTGGCACCTCCCCAGTACGTGCATGGACAATAGGGACACCACGCGCGGGGTCCCAGCGGCGCGCCTAACGGTCCCTAGCACCCCCCCAGCACGCACACGGACACTAGCAACCCCACGCGGGTTCCCAGCGGCTCGCCAAACCGACCCTGGCACCACCCCACCTCGCGCACGGACAGTAGCGACCCCACGCGGGGTCCCAGCAGCTCGCCAAACTGTCCCTGGCGCCTCCCCAGCGTGTGCACGGGCCTCAACAACCCAGCGCGCGGTCCCAGCGGCATGCCAAATGGTCCCTGGCACCTCCCCAGCGCACACAAGGACACTAGCGACACCACACGGGGTCCCAGCGGCTCGCCAAACCGACCCTGGCACCACCCCACCTCACGCACGGACAGTAGCGACCCCACGCGTGGTCCCAACAGCTCGCCAAACCGTCCCTGGTGCCTCCGCAGTGTGTGCACAGGCCTCAACAACCCTGCGCGGGGTCCTAGCAGCATGCCAAATGGTCCCTGACACCTCCCCGGCATGTGCATGGACACTAGCGACACCACGGGGGGCCCCAGCGGCTCGCCAAACGGTCCCAAGCACCTCCCCAGCGCGCACACGGACACTAGCGACCCCACGTGGGGTCCCAGCGGCTCGCCAAACAATCTCTGGTACCTCCTCAGCGCTCACAACGGCACTATCGACCGCACGCGGGGTCCCAGCGGCTCGCCAAACTGTCCCTGGCACCACTCCAACAAGCACACGGGAACCAGCGACCACGTACGGGGTCCCAGCGGCTCGCCAAACGGACCCTGGCACCTCCACAGCTCGCACACTGACACTAGCGACCCCACGTGGGGTCCCACCGGCTTGCCAAACCATCCCTGGCAGCTCCCCAGCGTGTACACGTGCCTCATCGACCCCGCGCGGGGTCCCAGCGGCATGCCAAATGGTCCCTGGCACCTCCCCAGCGCGGACATGGACACTAGCGACCCCACGCGTGGTCCCAGCGGCTCGCCAAACCATTCCTGGCGACTGCCCAGCGCGAACATGGGCCCCAGCGACATCGCGCATGGTCCAAGCAGCTTTCCAAAGTGTCCCTGGCGCCTCCCTTGTGCGCCCACAGGTCACAGCGTCCCTGCGCGGAGTCCCTGCGTTTCACCAAATGGTCCCTGGCACCTCCCCAGCGCGTGCACGGGCCCCAGCGACCCTGAGCGGGGTCCCAGCGGCTCGCCAAATGGTCCCTGGCACCTAACCATCACGTGCACGGACACTAGCGACACCACGCGTGGTCCCAGCGGCTCGCCAGACGGTCCCTAGCACCTCCCCAGCGCGCACACGGACACTATCGACCACACGCGGGGTCCCAGCGGCTCGCCAAACCGTCCCTGGCACATCCCCAGCACGTGCAGGGGCACCAGTGATCCTGCGCGGGTTCCCAGCGGCTCACTAAACGGTCCCTGGCACTTCCCCAGCACGCGCACGGGGCCCAGCGACCCCGCACGGAGTACCAGCGGCTCACCAAATGGTCCCTAGCACCACTCCAACAAGCACACGGGAACCAGTGACCACGTGCGGGGTCCCAGCGGCTTGCCAAACGGTCCCTGGCGCCTCCCCAGCATGTACACGTGCCTCATCGACCCCGCGAGGGGTCCCAGCGGCATGCCAAATGGTCCCTGGCACCTCCCCAGCGCGCACACGGACACTAGCGACCCCACTCGGGGTCCCAGCGGCTCGCCAAACCATTCCAGGCGACTGCCCAGCGCGAACATGGGCCCCAGCGACATCGCGCATGGTCCAAGCAGCTTGCCAAAGTGTCCCTGGCACCACCCCTGCGCGCCCACGGGTCCCAGCAACCCTGCGCGGAGTCCCTGCGTTTCACCAAATGGTCCCTGGCACCTCCCCAGCGCATGCAACCGCTCCAGCAACCCCGAGCAAGGTCCCAGCTGCTCGCCAAATGGTCCCTGGCACCTACCCAGCGCACTTACAAGGCCCAGCAACCCCACGCGGGGTCCCAGCGGCTCGCCAAACAGTCCCTGGTACATCCTCAGCGCTCACACGGGCACTATCGACCGCACGCGGGGACCCAGCGGCTCACCAAACCGTCCCTGGCACATCCCCAGCACGTGCAAGGGGCACCAGCGACCCCGCACGGGGTACCAGCGGCTCGCCAAATGGTCCCTGGCACCTCTCCAACAAGCACACGGGAACCAGCGACCACGTGCGGGGTCCCAGCGGCTCGCCAAACGGTCCCTGGCACCTCCACAGCTCGCACACGGACACTAGCGAACCCATGCGGGCTTCCAATGGCTCAGCAAACCATCCCTGGCGCCTCCCCAGCGCGTGCACGGGCCTCAGCGAACCCGCGCGGTGTCCCAGCGGCATGCCAAATGGACCCTGGCACCTCCCCAGCACGCGCACGGGCACCAGCGATCCCGCGCGGGTTGCCAGCAGCTCGCTAAATGGACCCTGGCAACTCCCCAGCACGCGCAAGGACACTAGCAATCCAGCGCGGGGTCCCAGCGGCTCGCCAAACGGTCCCTGGCACCTCCCCAGCACGCGAACGGACACTTGCGACCCCACGCGGGGTCCCAGTGGCTCGCCAAACCAACCCTGGCACCACCCCATCTCGCGCACGGACAGTAGCGACCCCACGCGGGGTACCAGAGGCTTGCCAAACCGTCCCTAGCGCCTCCGCAGCGTGTGCACGTGCCTCATCGACCCCACGCGGGGACCCATCGGCTCGCCAAACCGACCCTGGCACCCCCACAGCGCGCACACGGACACTAACGACCCCACCCAGGTTCCCAGCGACTCGCCAAACCGGCCCTGGCACCACCCCACCTCGCGCAAGGACAGTAGCTACCCCACGCGGGGTCCCACCAGCTCGCCAAACCGTCCCTGGCGCCTCCCCAGCGTGTGCACGGGCCTCAACAACCCTGCGCAGGGTCCCAGCAGCTTTCCAAACGGTCCCTGTCACCTCCCAAGCTCGCGAAATGACACTAGCGACCCCACACGGGGTCCCAGCGGCTCGCCAAACCGACCCTGGCACACCCCCAGCACGCACACGGACACTAGCGACCCCACGCAGGTTCCCAGCGGCTCGCCAAACCATCCATGGTGACTGCCCAGCGCGATCACGGGTCCCAGCGCCCTCGCGCGTGTTCCAAGCAGCTTGCCAAAGTGTCCCTGGCACATCTCCAGCATGCGCACTGGACCCAGCGACCTTGCGCGGGGTCCCAGCCCCTCGCAAATGGTCCCTGGCACATCCCCAGCGCACGCACGGGCCCCAGCGACTTTGCGCATGGTCCAAGCAGCTTGCCAAATGGTCCCTGGCACCTCCCCATCACGTGCACGGACACTAGCGACACCATGCGGGGTCCCAGCGGCTCGCCAAACAATCCCCGGTACCTCCTCAGCGCTCACACGGGCACTATCGACCGCACGCGGGGTCCCAGCGGCTCACTAAACGGTCCCTGGCACTTCCACAGCACGCGCACGGGGCCCAGCGACCCTGCACGGGGTACCAGCGGCTCACCAAATGGTCCCTAGCACCACTCCAACAAGCACACGGGGAATCCGCGCCCACGTGCGGGGTCCCAGCAGCTCGCCAAACGGTCCATGGCACCTCCCCAGCGCATGCACGGGCTCCAGCAACCCCGAGCAAGGTCCCAGCTGCTCGCCAAATGGTCCCTGGCACCTACCCAGCGCACTTACAAGGCCCAGCAACCCCACGCGGGGTCCCAGCGGCTCGCCAAACAGTCCCTGGCACTTCCACAGCACGCGCACGGGGCCCAGCGACCCTGCACGGGGTACCAGCGGCTCACCAAATGGTCCCTAGCACCACTCCAACAAGCACACGGGGAATACGCGCCCACGTGCGGGGTCCCAGCAGCTCGCCAAACGGTCCATGGCACCTCAACAGCTCGCACACGGACACTAGCGACCCCACGTGGGGTCCCAGCGGCTTGCCAAACCGTCCCTGGCGCCTCCGCAGCGTGTGCACGGGCCTCAACAACCCCGCGTGCAGTCCCAGCAGCATGCCAAATGGTCCCTGGCACGTCCACAACTCGCGAACGAACACTAGCGACCCCACACGGGGTCCCAGCGTCTCGCCAACCCGACCATGGCACCACCCCACCTCGCGCACGGATAGTAGCGACCCCACGTGGGGTCCCAGCAGCTCGCCAAACGGTCCCTGGCACCTCCCCAGCGTGTGCACGGGCCTCAACAACCCCACGCAGGGTCCCAGCAGCATGCCAAACCGTCCCTGGCACCTCCCCAGCACGTGCACGGACACTTGCCACCCCACGCGGGGTCCCAGCGGCTCGCGAAACGGTCGCTAGCACCTCCCCAGCGTGCACACGGACACTAGCGACACCACGCGGGTTCCCAGCGACTCGCCAAACCGACCCTGGCACCACCCCACCTCGCGCACGGACAGTAGCGACCCCAGACGGGGTCCCAGCAGGTCGGCAAATGGTCCCTGGCGCCTCCCCAGCGTGTGCACAGGCCTCAAGAACCCCGCGCAGGGTCCCAGCAGCATGCCAAATGGTCTCTGGCACCTCCCCATCACGTGCACGGACACTAGCGACACCACGCGGGGTCCCAGCGGCTCGCCAAACGGTCCCTAACACCTCCCCAGCGCGCACACGGACAGTAGCGACCCCACGTGGGGTCCCAGCAGCTCGCCAAACGGTCCCTGGCACCTCCCCAGCGTGTGCACGGGCCTCAACAACCCCACGCAGGGTCCCAGCATCATGCCAAACCGTCCCTGGCACCTCCCCAGCACGTGCACGGACACTTGCCACCCCACGCGGGGTCCCAGCGGCTCGCGAAACGGTCGCTAGCACCTCCCCAGCGTGCACACGGACACTAGCGACACCACGCGGGTTCCCAGCGACTCGCCAAACCGACCCTGGCACCACCCCACCTCGCGCACGGACAGTAGCGACCCCACGCGGGTTCCCAGCGGCTCGCTAAACCATCCCTGGCGACTGCCCAGAGCGAACATGGGCCCCAGCGACCTCGCGCGTGGTCCAAGCAGCTTGCCAAACTTTCCCTGGCACATCTCCAGCACGCGCACTGGACCAAGCGACCTTGCGCGTAGTCCAAGCAGCTTGCCAAATGGTCCCTGGCACCTACCCAGCGCACTTACAAGTCCCAGCAACCCCACGCGGGGTCCCAGCGGCTCACCAAACAATCCCTGGTACCTCCTCAGCGCTCACATGGACACTATCGACCGCATGTGGGTTCCTAGGGCCTCGCCACATCCCCAGCACGTGCAGGGGCACCAGTGATCCTGCACGGGTTCCCAGCGGCTCGCTAAACGGGCTCTGGCACTTCCCCAGCACGTGCACGGGGCCCAGCGACCCCGCACGGGGTACCAGCAGCTCGCCAAATGGTCTCTGGTACCTCTCCAACAAGCACACAGGAACCAGCGCCCACGTGCGGGGTCCCAGCGGCTCGCCAAACGGTCCCTGGCACCTCCACAGCTCGCACACGGACACTAGCGATCCCATGCGGGCTTCCAATGGCTCACCAAACCATCCTTTGCGCCTCCCCAGCACGTGCACGGGCCTCAGCGACCCCGCGCGGGGTCCCAGCGGCATGCCAAATGGTCCCTGGCACCTCCCCAGCACGCGCACAGGCACCAGCGATCCCGCGCGGTTTGCCAGCAGCTCGCTAAACGGTCCCTGGCAACTCCCCAGCACGCGCAAGGACACTAGCAATCCAGCGCTGGGTCCCAGCGGCTCGCCAAACGGTCCCTGGCACCACCCCAGCACGCGAACGGACACTAGCGACCCCACGCGGGGTCCCAGCGGCTCGCCAAACCAAACCTGGCACCACCCCATCTCGCGCACGGACAGTAGCGACCCCACGCGGGGTCCCAGCGGCTTGCCAAACCGTCCCTGGCACCTCCCCTGCGCGCCCTCGGGTCACAGCGACCCTGCGCGGAATCCCTGCGTTTCGCCAAATGGTCCCTGGCAACTCCCCAGCGCGTGCACGGGCCCCACTGACCCCGAGTGTGGTCCCAGCGGCTCGCCAAACGGTCCCTGCCACCACCCCAGCACGCGCACTGGGCCCAGCAACCCCACCGCGGGGTCCTAGCAGCATGCCAAATGGTCCCTGGCACCTCCCCAGCACGTGCACGGACACTAGGGACACCACGCGGGGTCCCAGCGGCTCGCCAAACGGTCCCTAGCACCTCCCCAGCACGCACACAGACACTAGCGACCCCACGCGGGGTCCCAGCGGCTCGCCAAACCGACCCTGGCACCACCCCACCTCACGCACAGACAGTAGCGACCCCAAGCGGGGTCCCAGCAGCTCGTCAAACCGTCCCTGGTGCCTCCCCAGAACACGAATGGGCCCTAGCGACCCCGCACAGGTCCCAGCTGTTCGTCAAATGGTACCTTTGACCACCCCAACATGCACACGAGCCCCACCGTCCCCGTGCGAAATCGCGGCAGCTAGCTAAATGGTCCCTGGCACCTCCCTAGCGCACAAGCCCCAGCGACCCTGGGCGGAGTCCCAGCGGCTCGCCAAAAGGTCCCTGGCACCTCCCCAGCGCGCGAACGGACACTAGCGACCCCACGTGGGGTCCCAGCGGCTCGCCAAACAGTCCCTAGCACCTCCCCAGCACGCACACGGACAATAGCGACTCCACACGGGTTCCCAGCGGCTCGGCAAACCGACCATGGCACCACCCCACGTCGCGCATGGACAGTAGCGACCCCACGCGGGGTCCCAGCAGCTCGCCAAACCGTCCCTGGCACCTCCCCAGCGTGTGCACGGGCCTCAACAACCCAGCGAGTGGTCCCAGCGGCATGCGAAATGGTCCCTGCCACCTCCCCAGTGCACACACGGACACTAGCGACCCCACGCGGGGTCCCAGCGGCTCGCCAAACCGACCCTGGCACCACCCCACCTCACGCACGGACAGTAGCGACCCCACGCAGGGTCCCTGCAGCTCGCCAAACCGTCCCTGGTGCCTCCCCAGAGCGCGAATGGGCCCCAGCGACCCCGCATGGGTCCCAGCTGTTCGTCAAATGGTACCTTTTACCACCGCAGCATGCACACGATCCCCACCGACCCCGTGCGAGATCCCGGCAGCTCGCTAAATGGTCCCTGGCACCTCCCTAGCGCACAGGCCCCAGCGACCCTGGGCGGAGATCAAGCGGCTCGCCAAAAGGTCGCTGGCACCTCCCCAGCGCGCGAACGGACACTAGCGACCCCACGCGGTGTCCCAGCGGCTCGCCAAACCGACCCTGGCACCACCCCAGCTCGCGCACGGACAGTAGCGACCCCATGTGGGCTTCCAATGGCTCACCAAACCGTCCCTGACGCCTCCGCAGCGCGTGCACGGGCCTCAGCGACCCAGCGCGGGATCCTAGTGGCATGCCAAACGGTCCCTGGCACCTCCCCAACACGCGCACGGGCACCAGCGATCCCGTGCAGATTGCCAGCAGCTCGCTAAATGGTCCCTGGCAACTCCCCAGCACGCGCAAGTACACTAGCAATCCAGCGTGGGGTCCCAGCGGCTCGCCAAACGGTCCCTGCCACCTCCCCAGCGCGTGCACGGGACCCAGTGACCCCGAGCGGGGTACCAGCGTCTCGACAAACGGTCCCTGCCACCACCCCAGCGCGCGCACTGGGCCCAGCAACCCCACGCAGGGTCACAGCTGCTTGCCAAACCGTCCCTGGCACCTCCCCGGCGCGCAAACGGACACTAGCGGCCCCACGTGGGGACCCAGCGGCTCGCCAAACAGTCCCTAGCACCTCCCCACCTCACGCACGGAGAGTAGCGACCCCAAGCGGGGTCCCTGCAGCTCGCCAAATCGTCCCTGGTGCCTCCCCAGAACACGAATGGGCCCCAGCGACCCCGCACAGGTCCCAGCTTTTCGTCAAATGGTACCTTTCACCAGCCCAACATGCACACGAGCCCCACCGACCCCGTGCGAGATCCCGGCAGCTAGCTAAACCGTCCCTGGCGCCTCCACAGCGTGTGCACGGGCCTCACCAACCCCGCGCGGCGACCTAGCAGCATGTCAAATGGTCCCTGGCACCTCCCCAGCACGTGCACGGACACTAGCGACACCACGCGGGGTCCCAGCGGCTCGCCAAACCGACCCTGGCACCACCCCACCTCACGCACGGACAGTAGCGACCCCACGCGGGGTCCCAGCAGCTCGCCAAACCATCCCAGGCACCTCCCCAGCACGTGCACGGACACTAGCGACACCACGCGGGGTCCCAGCAGCTCGCCAAACGGTCCCAAGCACCTCCCCAGCGCGCACATGGACACTAGCGACCCCACGCGGGGTCCCAGCGGCTCGCCAAACCGACCCTGGCAGCACCCCACCTCGCGCACAGACAGTAGCGACACCAAGCGGGGTCCCTGCAGCTCGCCAAACCGTCCCTGTTGCCTCCCCAGAGCGCGAATGGGCCCCAGCGACCCCGCACGGATCCCAGCTGTTCGTCAAATGGTACCTTTTACCACCCCAGCATGCACACGAGCCCCACCGACCCCGTGCGAGATCCCGGCAGCTCGCTAAATGGTCCCTGGCACTTCCCTAGCGCACAGGCCCCAGCGGCACTGGGCGGAGTCCCAGCGGCTCGCCAATAGGTCCCTGGCACCTCCCCAGCGCGTGCACGGACACTAGCGACACCACGCGGGGTCCCAGCAGCTCGCCAAACGGTCCCAAGCACCTCCCCAGCGCGCACATGGACACTAGCGACCCCACGCGGGGTCCCAGCGGCTCGCCAAACCGACCCTGGCACCACCCCACCTCGCGCACGGACAGTAGCGACACCAAGCGGGGTCCCTGCAGCTCGCCAAACCGTCCCTGTTGCCTCCCCAGAGCGCGAATGGGCCCCAGCGACCCCGCACGGATCCCAGCTGTTCGTCAAATGGTACCTTTTACCACCCCAGCATGCACACGAGCCCAACCGAGCCCGTGCGAGATCCCGGCAGCTCGCTAAATGGTCCCTGGCACTTCCCTAGCGCACAGGCCCCAGCGGCACTGGGCGGAGTCCCAGCGGCTCGCCAAAAGGTCCCTGGCACGTCCCCAGCGCGCGAACGGACACTAGCGACCCCACGTGGGGTCCCAGCGGCTTGCCAAACAGTCCCTAGAACTTCCCCAGCACGCACACGGACAATAGAGACTCCACACGGGTTCCCAGCGGCTCGCCAAACCGACCCTGGCACCACCCCACCACGCGCATGGACAGTAGCGACCCCACGCGGGTTCCCAGCAGCTCGCCAAACCGTCCCTGGCACCTCCCCAGCGTGTGCACGGGCCTCAACAACCCAGCGCGGCGTCCCAGCAGCATGTCAAATGGTCCCTGGCACCTTTCCCAGCACGTGCACGGACACTAGCGACACCACGCGGGGTCCCAGCAGCTCGCCAAACGGTCCCAAGCACCTCCCCAGCGCGCAAATGGACACTAGCGACCCCACGCGGGGTCCCAGCGGCTCGCAAAACCGACCCTGGCACCACCCCACCTCACGCACGGACAGTAGCGACCCCAAGCGGGGTCCCTGCAGCTCGCCAAACCGTCCCTGGTGCCTCCCCAGAACACGAATGGGCCCCAGCGACCCCGCACAGGTCCCAGCTGTTCGTCAAATGGTACCTTTGACCACCCAAGCATGCACACGAGCCCCACCGACCCCGTGCGAGATCCCGGCAGCTCGCTAAATGGTCTCTGGCACTTCCCTAGTGCACAGGCCCCAGCGACACTGGGCGGAGTCCCAGCGGCTCGCCAAAAGGTCCCTGGCACCTCCCCAGGGCACGAACGGACACTAGCGACTCCAGCCGGGTTCCCAGCGGCTTGCCAAACCGACCCTGGCACCACTCCAGCTCGCGCACGGACACTAGCGACCCCATGCGGGCTCGCCAAACCATTCCTGGCGACTGCCCAGCGCGAACATGGGCCCCAGCGACATCGCGTATGGTCCAAGCAGCTTGCCAAAGTGTCCCTGGCACCTCCCCTGCGCGCCCACGGGTCACAGCGACCCTGCGCGGAGTCCATGCGTTTCGCCAAATGTTCCCTGGCACCTCCCCAGCGCGTGCACGGCACCCAGCGACCCCGAGCGGGGTCCCAGCGGCTCGCCAAATGGTCCCAGGCACCTACCCAGTGCACTTACAGGGCCCAGCAACACTACATGGGGTCCCAGCGGCTTGCCAAGCCATCCCTGCCACATCCCCAACACGCACACGGACACTAGCGACCCCACGCGGGGTCCCAGCAGCTCGCCAAATGGTCCCTGGTGCCTCCCCAGCGTGTGCACGGGCCTCAACAACCCAGCGCAGGGTCCCAGCAGCATGCCAAACCGTCCCTGGCACTTCCCTAGCGCACAGGCCCCAGCGGCACTGGGCGGAGTCCCAGCGGCTCGCCAAAAGGTCCCTGGCACCTCCCCAGCGCGCGAACGGACACTAGCGACCCCACGTGGGGTCCCAGCGGCTTGCCAAACAGTCCCTAGCACTTCCCCAGCACGCACACGGACAATAGAGACTCCACACGGGTTCCCAGCGGCTCGCCAAACCGACCCTGGCACCACCCCACCACGCGCATGGACAGTAGCGACCCCACGCGGGTTCCCAGCAGCTCGCCAAACCGTCCCTGGCACCTCCCCAGCGTGTGCACGGGCCTCAACAACCCCGCGCGGCGTCCCAGCAGCATGTCAAATGGTCCCTGGCACCTCCCCAGCACGTGCACGGACACTAGCGACACCACGCTGGGTCCCAGCGGCTCGCCAAACCGACCCTGGCACCACCCCACCTCACGCACGGACAGTAGCGACCCCACGCGGGGTCCCAGCTGCTCGCCAAACCATCCCAGGCTCCTCCCCAGCGTGTGCACGGGCCTCAACAACCCCGCGCGGGGTCCTAGCAGTATGTCAAATGGTCCCTGGCACCTCCCCAGCACGTGCACGGACACTAGCGACACCACGCGGGGTCCCAGCAGCTCGCCAAACGGTCCCAAGCACCTCCCCAGCGCGCACATGGACACTAGCGACCCCACGCGGGGTCCCAGCGGCTCGCCAAACCGACCCTGGCACCACCCCACCTCACGCACGGACAGTAGCGACCCCAAGCGGGGTCCCTGCAGCTCGCCAAACGTCCCTGGTGCCTCCCCAGAACACGAATGGGCCCCAGCGACCCCGCACAGGTCCCAGCTGTTCGTCAAATGGTACCTTTTACCACCCCAGCATGCACACGATCCCCACCGACCCCGTGCGAGATCCCGGCAGCTCGCTAAATGGTCCCTGGCACTTCCCTAGCGCACAGGCCCCAGCGACACTGGGCGGAGTCCCAGCGGCTCGCCAAAAGGTCCCTGGCACCTCCCCAGGGCACGAACGGACACTAGCGACTCCAGCCGGGTTCCCAGCGGCTCGCCAAACCGACCCTGGCACCACTCCAGCTTGCGCACGGACACTAGCGACCCCATGCGGGCTTCCAATGGCTCACCAAACTGTCCTTGGCGCCTCCCCAGCGCGTGCACGGGCCTCAGCGACCCAGCGCGGGGTCCCAGCGGCATGCCAAATGGTCCCTGGCAACTCCCCTGCACGCGCACGGACACTAGCGACCCCACGCGGGGTCCCAAAAGGTTGCCAAACCGTCCCTGGCGCCTCCCCAGCGTGTGCACGGGCCTCAACAACCCCGTGCTGGGTCCTAGCAGCATGTCAAATGGTCCCTGGCACCTCCCCAGCACGTGCACGGACACTAGCGACACCACGTGGGGTCCCAGCAGCTCGCCAAACTGTCCCAAGCACCTCCCCAGCGCACACATGGACACTAGCGACCCCACGCGGGGTCCCAGCGGCTCGCCAAACCGGCCCTGTCACCACCCCACCTCGCGCACGGACAGTAGCGACCCCACGTGGGGTCCCAGCAGCTCGCCAAACGGTCCCTGGCGCCTCCCCAGCGTGTGCACGGGCCTCAACAACCCCGCGCAGGGTCCCAGCAGCATGCCAAACCGTCCCTGGCACCTCCCCAGCACGTGCACGGACACTAGCGACACCACGCGGGGTCCCAGCGGCTCGCCAAACGGTCCCTGGCACCTCCACAGCTCGCACACGGACAGTAGCGACCCCACGCGGGGACCCAGCGGCTTGCCAAGCCGTCCCTGGCGCTTCCCCAGCGTGTACACCTGCCTCATCGAACCCGCGCGGGGTCCCAGCGGCATGCCAGATGGTCCCTGGCACCTTCCCAGCCCGCACACGGACACTAGCGACCCCACGCGGGGTCCCAGCGGCTCGCCAAACCATTCCTGGCGACTGCCCAGCGCGAACATGGGCCCCAGCGACATCGCGTATGGTCCAAGCAGCTTGCCAAAGTGTCCCAGGCACCTCCCCAGCGCACACATGGACACTAGCGACACCACGCTGGGTCCCAGCGGCTCGCCAAACCGACCCTGGCACCACCCCACCTCACGCACGGACAGTAGCGACCCCACGCGGGGTCCCAGCTGCTCGCCAAACCATCCCAGGCACCTCCCCAGCGTGTGCACGGGCCTCAACAACCCCGCGCGGGGTCCTAGCAGTATGTCAAATGGTCTCTGGCACCTCCCCAGCACGTGCACGGACACTAGCGACACCACGCGGGGTCCCAGCAGCTCGCCAAACGGTCCCAAGCACCTCCCCAGCGCGCACATGGACACTAGCGACCCCACGCGGGGTCCCAGCGGCTCGCCAAACCGACCCTGGCACCACCCCACCTCACGCACGGACAGTAGCGACCCCAAGCGGGGTCCCTGCAGCTCGCCAAACCGTCCCTGGTGCCTCCCCAGAACACGAATGGGCCCCAGCGACCCCGCACAGGTCCCAGCTGTTCGTCAAATGGTACCTTTGACCACCCCAGCATGCACACGAGCCCCACCGACCTCGTGCGAGATCCCGGCAGCTCGCTAAATGGTCCCTGGCACCTCCCTAGTGCACAGGCCCCAGCGACACTGGGCGGAGTCCCAGCGGCTCGCCAAAAGGTCCCTGGCACCTCCCCAGGGCACGAACGGACACTAGCGACTCCAGCCGGGTTCCCAGCGGCTCGCCAAACCGACCCTGGCACAACTCCAGCTCGCGCACGGACACTAGCGACCCCATGCGGGCTTCCAATGGCTCACCAAACCGTCCTTGGCGCCTCCCCAGCGCGTGCACGGGCCTCAGCGACCCAGCGCGGGGTCCCAGCGGCATGCCAAATGGTCCCTGGCAACTCCCCTGCACGCGCAAGGACACTAGCGACCCCACGCGGGGTCCCAAAAGGTTGCCAAACCGTCCCTGGCGCCTCCCCAGCGTGTGCACGGGCCTCAACAACCCCAGCATGTCAAATGGTCCCTGGCACCTCCCCAGCACGTGCACGGACACTAGCGACACCACGTGGGGTCCCAGCAGCTCGCCAAATGGTCCCAAGCACCTCCCCAGCGCGCACATGGACACTAGCGACCCGACGCGGGGTCCCAGCGGCTCGCCAAACCGGCCCTGGTACCACCCCACCTCGCGCACGGACAGTAGCGACCCCACTTGGGGTCCCAGCAGCTCGCCAAACGGTCCCTGGCGCCTCCCCAGCGTGTGCACGGGCCTCAACAACCCCGCGCAGGGTCCCAGCAGCATGCCAAACCGTCCCTGGCACCTCCCCAGCACGTGCACGGACACTAGCGACACCACGCGGGGTCCCAGCGGCTCGCCAAACGGTCCCTGGCACCTCCACAGCTCGCACACGGACAGTAGCGACATCGTGTATGGTCCAAGCAGCTTGCCAAAGTGTCCCTGGCACCTCCCCTGTGCGCCCACGGGTCACAGCGACCCTGCGCGGAGTCCATGCGTTTCGCCAAATGTTCCCTGGCACCTCCCCAGCGGCTCGCCAAACGGTCCCTGTCACCTCCACAGCTCGCACACGGACAGTAGCGACCCCACGCGGGGTCCCAGCGGCTTCCCAAGCCGTCCCTAGCGCTTCCCCAGCGTGTACACGTGCCTCATCAAACCCGCGCGGGGTCCCAGCAGCATGCCAAACCGTCCCTGGCACCTTCCCAGCCCGCACACGGACACTAGCGACCCCACGCGGGGTCCCAGCGGCTCGCCAAACCTTTCCTGGTGACTGCCCAGCGCGAACATGGGCCCCAGCGACATCGCGTATGGTCCAAGCAGCTTGCCAAAGTGTCCCTGGCACCTCCCCTGTGCGCCCACGGGTCACAGCGACCCTGCGCGGAGTCCATGCGTTTCGCCAAATGTTCCCTGGCACCTCCCCAGCGCGTGCACGGCACCCAGCGACCCCGAGCGGGGTCCCAGCGGCTCGCCAAATGGTCCCAGGCACCTACCCAAAGCACTTACAGGGCCCAGCAACACTACATGGGGTCCCAGCGGCTCTCCAAGCGGTCCCTAGCACCTCCCCAGCACGCACACGGACACTAGCGACCCCACGCGGGTTCCCAGCAGCTCGCCAAACCGTCCCTGGCTCCTCCCCAGCGTGTGCACGGGCCTCAACAACCCCGCGTGAGGTCCCAGCAGCATGCCAAAATGACCCTGGCACCCCCCAAGCGCGCACATGGACACTAGCGACCCCACGTGGGGTCCCAGCAGCTCGCCAAACCGTCCCTGGCGCCTCCCCAGAGTGTGCACGGGCCTCAACAACCCCGCGCGGCGTCCTAGCAGCATGTCAAATGGTCCCTGGCACCTTCCCAGCACGTGCACGGACACTAGCGACACCACGCGGGGTCCCAGCGGCTCGCCAAACCGACCCAGGCACCACCCCACCTCACGCACGGGCCTCAACAACCCCGCGCGGCGTCCTAGCAGCATGTCAAATGGTCCCTGGCACCTTCCCAGCACGTGCACGGACACTAGCGACACCACGCGGGGTCCCAGCGGCTCGCCAAACCGACCCAGGCACCACACCACCTCACGCACAGACAAAAGCGACCCCACGCGGGGTCCCAGCAGCTCGCCAAACCGTCCCTGGCACCTCCCCAGCGCGCGAACGTACACTAGCGACCCCACCCGGGGTCCCAGCTGCTCGCCAAACCGACCCTGGCACTACCCCAGCTCGCGCACGGACAGTAGCGACCCCATGCGGGCTTCCAATGGTTCACCAAACCGTCCCTGGCGCCTCCGCAGCGCGTGCACGGGCCTCAGCGAACCAGCGCGGGGTCCCAGTGGCATGCCAAATGGTCCCTTGCACCTCCCCAGCATGTGCACGGGCACCAGCGATCCCACGCGGGGTCCCAGCGGCTCGCCAAACCATTCCTGGCGACTGCCCAGCGCGAACATGGGCCCCAGTGACATTGCGCATGATCCAAGCAGGTTGCCAAAGTGTCCCTGGCACCACCCCTGCGCGCCCAAGGGTCCCAGCGACCCCGAGCGGGGTCCCAGCGGCTTGACAAACGGTCCCTGGCACCTCCCCAGCGCGTGCACGGGCCCCATTGACCCCGAGCGGGGTCCCAGCGGCTCGACAAACGGTCCCTGCCACCACCCCAGCGCGCGCACTGGGCCAAGCAACCCCACGCGGGGTCCCAGCAGCTCGCCAAACCGTCCCTGGCGCCTCCCCAGAGTGTGCACGGGCCTCAACAACCCAGCACGGCGTCCTAGCAGCATGTCAAATGGTCCCTGGCACCTTCCCAGCACGTGCACGGACACTAGCGACACCACGCGGGGTCCCAGCGGCTCGCCAAACCGACCCTGGCACCACCCCACCTTGCGCACGGACAGTACCGAACCCAAGCGGGGTCCCTGCAGCTCTCCAAACCGTCCCTGGTGCCTCCCCAGAGCACGAATGGGCCCCAGCGACCCCGCACCGGTCCCAGCTGTTCGTGAAATGGTACCTTTTACCACCGCAGCATGCACACGAGCCCCACCGACCCCGTGCGAGATCCTGGCAGCTCGTTAAATGGTCCCTGGCACCTCCCTAGCGCACAGGCCCCAGCGACCCTGGGCGGAGTCCCAGCGGCTCGCCAAAAGATCCCTGGCACCTCCCCAGCACGCAAACGTACACTAGCGACCCCACCCGGGGTCCCAGCGGCTCGCCAAACCGACCCTGGTGACTGCTCAGCGCGAACATGGGCCCCAGCGACATCGCGTATGGTCCAAGCAGCTTGCCAAAGTGTCCCTGGCACCACCCCTGCGCGCCCACGGGTCCCAGCGACCCCGAGCAGGGTCCCAGCGGCTTGACAAACGGTCCCTGCCACCACCCCAGCGCGCGCACTGGGCCAAGCAACCCCACGCAGGGTCACAGTGGCTTGCCAAACCGTCCCTGGCACCTCCCCAGCGCACAAACGGACACTATCGACCTCACGTGGGGTCCCAGCGGCTTGCCAAACAGTCCCTAGCACCTCCCCAGCGCGGACACGGACACTAGCGACCCCGCGCGGATTCACAGCGGCTCGCCAAACCGACCCTGGCACCACCCCAGCTCGCGCACGGACAGTAGCGACCCCATGCGGGCTTCCAATGGCTCACCAAACTGTCCTTGGCGCCTCCCCAGCGCGTGCACGGGCCTCAGCGACCCAGCGCGGGGTCCCAGCGGCATGCCAAATGGTCCCTGGCACCTCCCCAGCACGCGCACGGGCACCAGCGATCCCGCGCGGGTTGCCAGCAGCTCGCTAAACGGTCCCTGGCAACTCCCCAGCACGCGCAAGGATACTAGCAATCCAGCGCGGGGTCCCAGCGGCTCGCCAAACCATCCCTGACACATCCCCAGCACATGCAGGGGCACCAGCGATCCTGCGCGGGTTCCCAGAGTCTTGTTAAACGGTCCCTGGCACCTACCCAGCGCATGCACGGGCCCCAGTGACCCCGAGCGGGGTCCCAGCGGCTCGACAAACGGTCCCTGCCACCACCCCAGCGCGCGCACTGGGCACAGCAACCCCACGCAGGGTCACAGCGGCTTGCCAAACCGTCCCTGGCACCTCCCCAGCGCGCAAAACGGAAACTAGCGACCCCACGTGGGGTCCCTGTGTCTCGCCAAACAGTCCCTAGCACCTCCCCAGCACGCACACGGACACTAGCGACCCCACGTGTGGTCCCAGCGGCTCGCCAAACGGTCCCTAGCACCTCCCCAGCACGCACACGGACAGTAGCGACCCCGCGCGGGTTCCCAGAGGCTCGCCAAACCGACCCTGGCACCACCCCAGCTCGCGCACGGACAGTAGCGACCCCATGCGGGCTTCCAATGGCTCACCAAACCGTCCCTGGCGCCTCCCCAGCACGTGCACGGGCCTCAGCGACCCTGCGCGGGGTCCCAGCGGCATGCCAAATGGTCCCTGGCACCTCCCCAGCACGCACACGGGCACCAGCGATCCCGCGCGGGTTGCCAGCAGCTCGCTAAACGATCCCTGGCAACTCCCCAGCACGCGCAAGGACACTAGCAATCCAGCGCGGGGTCCCAGCGGCTCGCCAAACGGTCCCTGGCACCTCCCCAGCACGCGCACGGGCACCAGCGACCCAGCGTGGGGTCCCAGCGGCTCGCCAAACCAACCCTGGCACCACCCCATCTCGCGCACGGACAGTAGCGACCCCACGCGGGGTCCCAGCGGCTTGCCAAACCTACCCTGACACCTCCTCAGCGCTCAGACAAACACTAGCGACCGCACGAGGGGTCCCATCGGCTCACCAAACCATCCCTGACACATCCCCAGCACATGCAGGGGCACCAGCGATCCTGCGCGGGTTCCCAGAGTCTTGTTAAACGGTCCCTGGCACCTACCCAGCGCATGCACGGGCCCCAGTGACCCCGAGCGGGGTCCCAGCGGCTCGACAAACGGTCCCTGCCACCACCCCAGCGCCCGCACTGGGCCCAGCAACCCCACGCAGGGTCACAGCGGCTTGCCAAACCGTCCCTGGCACCTCCCCAGCGCGCAAACGGACACTAGCGACCCCACGTGGGGTCCCAGCGGCTCGCCAAACAGTCCCTAGCACCTCCCCAGCACGCACACGGACACTAGCGACCCCACCTGGGGTCCCAGCGGCTCGCCAAACGGTCCCTAGCACCTCCCCAGCACGCACACGGACAGTAGCGACCCCACGCGGGTTCCCAGCGGCTCGCCAAACCGACCCTGGCACCACCCCAGCTCGCGCACGGACAGTAGCGACCCCATGCGGGCTTCCAATGGCTCACCAAACCGTCCCTGGCGCCTCCCCAGCGCGTGCACGGGCCTCAGCGACCCAGCGCGGGGTCCCAGCGGCATGCCAAATGGTCCCTGGCACCTCCCCAGCACGCGCACGGGCACCAGCGATCCCGCGCGGGTTGCGAGCAGCTCGCTAAACGGTCCCTGGCAACTCCCCAGCACGCGCAAGGACACTTGCGACCCCACGCAGGGTCCCAGCGGCTTGCCAAACCTACCCTGGCACCTCCTCAGCGCTCAAACAGACACTAGCGACCGCACGAGTGGTCCCATCAGCTCGCCAAACCATCCCTGGCAAATCCCCAGCACATGCAGGGGCACCAGCGATCCTGCGCGGGTTCCCAGATGCTTGCTAAACAGTCCTTGGCACCTCCCCAGTGCGCGCATGGGGCCCAGAAACCCCGCACAGGGTACCAGCGGCTCGCCAAATGGTCCCTGGCACCTCTCCAGCAAGCACACGGGCACCAGTGACCCCAAGTGGGGTCCCAGCGGCTCGTCAAATGGTCCCTGCCACCACCCCAGCGCGCGCACTGGGCCCAGCAACCCCACGCAGGGTCACAGTGGCTTGCCAAACCGTCCCTGGCACCTCCCCAGCGCACAAACGGACACTAGCGACCCCACGCGGGTTCCCAGCGGCTCGCCAAACCGACCCTGGCACCACCCTACCTCGCGCACGGACAGTAGCGACCCCACGCGGGTCCCAGCTGTTTGTCAAATGGTACCTTTTACCACCTCAGCATGCACACGAGCCCCACCGACCCCGTGCGAGATCCCGGCAGCTCGCTAAATGGTCCCTGGCACCTCCCTAGCGCACAGGCCCCAGCGACCCTGGGCGGAGTCCCAGCGGCTCGCCAAACGGTCCCTGGCACCTCCCCAGCGCGCGAACAGACACTAGCGACCCCACCCGGGGTCCCAGCGGCTCGCCAAACCGACCCTGGCACCACCCCAGCTCGCGCACGGACAGTAGCGACCCCACGAGGGGTTCCAATGGCTCACCAAACAGTCCCTGGCGCCTCCGCAGCGCGTGCACGGGCACCAGCGACCCAGCGCGGGGTCCCAGCGGCATGCCAAACCAACCCTGGCACCACCCCATCTGAAAACATTCAGTGAGTAAAGGAAGGCAGTCTTTGTAAACATAAGCACTTTATCATTTGTTTTAATATAATGATAATTGGTAGTTAAGATTTAAATATATATTATAATGTTGCATTTTGAAGAAGTGTGCTTTAGCTTATGATGTATTCGGTTTCCTAAGACCATGATATATTTTAGCTTGCATTCTCTACTCTTGTAGATTTCAAATAATGGTGACACTCCACAACAAATTAATAAAGCCAAGTCTGGAGCGAGTACAAAAGATAAATGGACTGTTACTAAATAACATTTTCAAGGACAAAACCGTGTACCTTCGTCCACCTTTACAACTGCTGGTCGTTCCTGCAAATGCAAAGGCAACAGTCAATCAGTCAGTTTCTATTTGTTCGAATGTATATAGAAATAATTTTTGTATAAATATTTTTAATTTTTTTTTTGTTTAATAAAACGGCACCGCCGTGTCCTTTTTGTTGCAACTGCAGTATTGGTGTCAGTTTATTTTCGTGCCTGCTTCTGCCGAGATGTCACCACTCGTCCACCGTCACACCCCGTTCCACTGGTAGTGAAACATCCAAACACCCATGACTGATGTGTAAGTAATTCTCGCAACATTTTTCATATATGATATATTTTTTCAATAACATTGAAAATTGTAAAACATTTTAAAATTAAAAACTTTTACAATTTTAAAAATTTTAACAAATTTTATAACATAAAATTCCGAGCAACAATTGTCCATCTTACCTTCCAGAGTTTTTTTGCAATGCTCGCAGGTGAAATGAGGTGCCCAGGGTTTGTCTTGATCCCCGACAGGCATGCCGAAATATGCCTTGTAGGCCTCACACATCTTAGCAGATGCTTCCACGGAGTACTTTTTCGCTCTTGTCTTGATAAATTGGCCGCAGACATAGCAAAATGCGTCTGCCGGATGCTTGCAGCCTCTTGATGCCATCTCAGAAAAATGCAGGAATTCAATTCTATCCCTTCCTATATTTGGAGCATAAACATTAATAAAATCATACATTCTCTATCTCAGTCCTCACTTTTACAAGCCTCCCTCTAATTATCTCTTTAAAATCTAAAATGTCAACTTCCAACCCTGGTTGAAAAAGCACAGCCACCCCTGTGCTGTTATTTGTTCCGTGGCTCAGCACACACTGCCCTCTCCATTCAGCAAGCCATCCTGCCTCATTCTCTCTGTCTGTGTGTGTCTCCTCTAAAAAAGCCACTCCCACCCTCTTCTGTTCTAAAAATTCAAATAACTGTGCTCTCTTAAAATCCTGCCTACAACCATTGACATTAAAAGAGATCAAATTAATTCTGTCCATGATTTCTAAAAAGTTTTTAAAAAAAAACTAAGAAAAAGCAAACAGTAAAAGATGTAAAATTCCTATAAAACCTATCCATTGTTTAAATAAATAAATAAATAAATAAATAAATAAATAAATATTTATACTTTGGTTTTCTGATGTAACGTTTTCCTAACTGTTTGCATGAATTTCTTCTTATTTTGTTGACTGAATACAGTTTTTTCCTGGTAGTTTGGCTGTCAGTAATGTCGGAGAACAGCGAAGAGTCCGAGACCTCGTCGTCATCTACACCTCCCATCTCCCCCCCATTTCCCCCTCCTCATATTCCTCACTGTCATTGACTGTCGCTGACGTTTTCAGCTGCTCCTCTCCCTTTAGCTCTGCTACTGCCTGTTGCGAGTCAGACAGAGATGGATTCATAGCAGCTCCAGGTAGAGACTCAGCACTGCGCTCCTCTCCCTCTGAACAGGGAGGCACAGCAGCTCCAGGTAGAGACTCAGCACTGCGCTCCTCTCCCTCTGAACAGGGAGGCACAGCAGCTCCAGGTAGAGACTCAGCACTGCGCTCCTCTCCCTCTGAACAGGGAGGCACAGCAGCTCCAGGTAGAGACTCAGCACTGCGCTCCTCTCCCTCTGAACAGGGAGGCACAGCAGCTCCAGGTAGAGACTCAGCGCTGCGCTCCCCTCCCTCTGAACAGGGAGGCACAGCAGCTCCAGGTAGAGACTCAGCACTGCAATCCTCTCCCTCTGAACAGGGAGGCACAGCAGCTCCAGGTAGAGACTCAGCGCTGCGCTCCTCTCCCTCTGAACAGGGAGGCATGGCAGCTCCAGGTAGAGACTCAGCGCTGCAATCCCCTCCCTCTGAACAGGGAGGCACGGCAGCTCCAGGTAGAGACTCAGCGCTGCGCTCCTCTCCCTCTGAACAGGGAGGCACAGCAGCTCCAGGGAGAGACTCAGCGCTGCAATCCCCTCCCTCTGAACAGGGAGGCATGGCAGCTCCAGGTAGAGACTCAGCGCTGCAATCCCCTCCCTCTGAACAGGGAGGCATGGCACCTCCAGGTAGAGACTCAGCGCTGCGCTCCTCTCCCTCTGAACAGGGAGGCATGGCAGCTCCAGGTAGAGACTCAGCACTGTGCTCCTCTCCCTCTGAACAGGGAGGCACAGCAGCTCCAGGTAGAGACTCAGCGCTGCAATCCTCTCCCTCTGAACAGGGAGGCATGGCAGCTCCAGGTAGAGACTCAGCGCTGCGCTCCTCTCCCTCTGAACAGGGAGGCACAACAGCTCCAGGTAGAGACTCAGCGCTGCAATCCCCTCCCTCTGAACAGGGTGGTACAGCAGCTCCAGGTAGAGACTCAGCACTGCGCTCCTCTCCCTCTGAACAGGGAGGCACAGCAGCTCCAGGTAGAGACCCAGAGACACCGTCACTCCCCCCCGGTTCAAGTCAGGAGCCCCCGCGGCACAAGATTCCACTCCCGCAGTGCTGTGGCTCCCAGACTCGAACCTCAGTCTCTTATCAGACCTGAGCTCAATCTCCTCACCATCCGCTCCTTCAGAGCTGACGGGCTGAGAGAGCCCCTGGTCCAGTGAGACCGCTCCAGAGCTCCGCTCCGACACACTTTCATTTTCTTTAAGATCTGTAACTAGTGTTTTTATACTTTTTTTCCTTTTTCTTTCCACCACAATGAATTCATGATTTCCAGAGGTCTCAGCTGTCTGTTCTATTAGCTCAGTTGGTTCTCCTGGCCCTGCCAGTGGCTCTGGCTGGCGCGGATCTTCCTCCCCCTCTCCCCGATCATCCCTGACTTCCTCCCCGTCTGTTTCACCCTGTTCTTCCTCATGCTCCAGTCTCTGACAGTTTTTGCGCTGATGCCCCTGCGCTCCACATTTAAAACAGTGCATTGTGTTAGTGCTAGCAAAGACAACGCATTTGCTTCCTTCCACAGTAAACGTCCAAGCTACATCAATATCTACATTAGGATTGTTTAATAAAATGAATACCTGCCTTCTAAGTGACATGACATGCTTTAGTTTGGGATCTTTGCATCCTAACGGTATCGATCTAATCTGGGATGTTAATTTTCCATACCTTGAAAACTCCCTTTCCAGCAACTCATTTTTAAGGAAAGGGGGCACATTTGACAGAATCACCTTAGTTACAGATGTAGCTAGCGGAGACACCATCACCAGACTTCCTTTAACCACAGATCCTTCTTGCACCAGCACATCTACAGCTTGTGTTTCACTGAAAATAATAACTAACCCTTTATTGATGTGTGACGCTGATTTTATTTGACCTTCTCCTACCACCTCACTCATAGCGAGCAGGCATTCCTCCACCGACACTGTGCTGTCAGGATCACAACGACAGCCGCGTGGTCAGCACAAACACAACTACGAACAAAACAAACAATCAAATAAACAAATAAATAGACTATTTACTATAAAACTAGTAATGTAATAAATAATCCCCAAACGCTTCCTCCAGCTCCCCCTGTGATCCCAGAGATCAGGTCCCAGGTCTGTGACGTCATCCGCTTTTGCGCCACTAACAAAGTATCCTGTTGCAACCAGGGCTTCAAGAGGTTTACATGATAAATGTGCTTTTCTCTGGTTGCTCCAGCTGGCAGATCTCAATCCACCGTCCCAATTCAGCACGTAAGGTCCTTGCATTAGACTCCGAACTAGTTAGCAATCTATGCAAGTTATTGCTCTGCACAGTCAGTGGTCTTCAACTTTTTCATTATATTGAAGGCTTTAAGTTTGGATTTACAGCCTTGGCAGGGGAATTTTATGTTGTGGGACATTTATTTTTAAGTTGATAGTAAATGTGTGAAATGGTTTCTCCTGTGGCTTAACTGACACGTCATTTTTCACAGGAGGAGGAAATGAAAGAACTGCACAGAAGCTGTACTGCGCAGGAAGCATTGCTATTAGAGCTTCGGGTACAATTTGAAATGAGCAAAAAATGCACCCAGGGAGGCACTGGTGAACCTAAATCGAAGAAAGGCATACTTGCCAACTTAAGAGCCACTGTTGGCTCGCTTGCTAAACTATCCAAATAAACTGTTGCAGGCACATCAAGCTCTACCAGAAAGAGGGGTCTGTTCAAGTAAATGGTGGTAATATGTGTATAGATTTAGTTTTTAATGTTTGTCTTATCAAAAATGCAATAAATATTTTAGTTTTTGTTTGGTTTCTATTTCCACAAGATAGGTCACCTTGGAAAATTCCCCTGCCCCCCCCCCCCCCCCAAAAAAACTTGCAATGAATCTCCTCCTACTGGCTGAGTTATTAATATCAGTATTGCCGCTTGACTGAATTTGATTTCAGTTGAATAGTAAGCTCATCTGTCGGTTTTGAATCATCACCTATAATAAATACTTAGATGACTTATTTAGCATCTTGTAATCAAATAAAATATGAAATGAGAGCACAAGTCTACTGGAAGCCGATGGGACCGCACGCGGGGTCGCTGGGGGACATGCGTGTACTGGGGAGGTGCCAGGGACAGTTTGGCGAGCTGCTGCTACCCTGCGCGTACTAGGGAGGTGCCAGGGTTATTGCTCTGCACACAGAGGTGCCTCAAATCAATACTATGCAATTTATTGCTCTGCACACAGAGGTGCCTCAAATCAATACTATGCAAGTTATTGCTCTGCACACAGAGGTGCCTCAAATCAATACTATGCAAGTTATTGCTCTGCACACAGAGGTGCCTCAAATCAATACTATGCAAGTTATTGCTCTGCACACAGAGGTGCCTCAAATCAATACTATGCAAGTTATTGCTCTGCACACAGAGGTGCCTCAGATCAGTAACTGCAGTAACATTCTCAACAGTTAACCTTGTTTTTAATAAGTAAAAGTAGTATAAGGGAAATTCCATGTATTTATCAAAAACATATCTTCATGTATTTGTACTAAAGGTTATATATCAGTGCAAGCTGTATTATTATTGTTCTGTTTGTGCCTTTTCTTTACTTTACAGGCATTTAGATTTACTGTTAAAGCATTCATTTTCACAAGTCCAGCTTCCATACACTGTAGCTATCAATGGTAGAAAATGTTTTAGTCACAAATTTGTAAATATGTCACATTTTGACTCTGGGTATGTAATACCAAGTTACTGATATTACATTTTCATAGGATAAAGGGAAATATTTTAGTGATTTCAAAATAATGGTGTTTAAATAAAATCAAATATCATATCCATAAGAACATAACAACATAAGAAAGTTTACAAACGAGAGGAGGCCATTGAGCCCATCTTGCTCGTTTGGTTGTTAGTAGCTTATTGATCCCAGAATCTCATCAAGCAGCTTCTTGAAGGATCCCAGGGTGTCAGCTTCAACAACATTACTGGGGAGTTGGTTCCAGACCCTCACAATTCTCTATGTAAAAAAGTGCCTCCTATTTTCTCTTCTGAATGCCCCTTTATCTAATCTCCATTTGTGACCCATGGTCCTTGTTTCTTTTTTCAGGTCAAATAAGTCCCCTGGGTTGACATTGTCTATACCTTTTAGGATTTTGAATGTTTGAATCAGATCACTGCGTAGTCTTCTTTGTTCAAGACTGAATAGATTCAATTCTTTTAGCCTGTCTGCATACGACATGCCTTTTAAACCCAGGATAATTCTGGTTGCTCTTCTTTGCACTCTTTCTAGAGCAGCAATATCCTTTTTGTAACAAGGTGACCAGAACTGAACACAATATTCTAGGTGAGGTCTTACTAATGCATTGTAGAGTTTTAACATTACTTCCCTTGATTTAAATTCAACACTTCTCACAATATATCCAAGCATCTTGTTAGCCTTTTTTATAGCTTCCCCACATTGTCTAGATGAAGACATTTCTGAGTCAACATAAACTCCTAGGTCTTTTTCATAGTTCCCTTCTTCAATTTCACTATCTCCCAGATGATATTTATAATGCACATTTTCATTGCCCACATGCAATACTTTACACTTTTCTCTATTAAATTTCATTTGCCATGTGTCTGCCCAATTTTGAATGCTGTCTAGATCATTTTGAATGACCTTTGCTGCTGCAACAGTGTTTGCCACTCCTCCTATTTTTGTGTCGTCTGCAAATTTAACGAGTTTGCTTACTATACTAGAATGTAAATCATTAATGTAGATTAGGAATAGCAGAGGACCTAATACTGATCCCTGTGGTACACCACTGGTTACCTCGCTCCATTTTGAGGTTTCTCCTCTAATCAGTACTTTCTGTTTTCTACCTGTTAACCACTCCCTAATCCATGTGCATGCATTTCCTTGAATCCCTACTGCGTTCAGTTTGAGAATTAATCTTTTGTGCTGGTTGTCAAAAGCTTTCTGGAAATCTAAATAAACCATGTTGCATGCTTTGCAGTTATCCATTTTCAGTGTTGCATCCTCAAAAAAGTCAAGTAGGTTAGTTAGACACGATCTCCCTTTCCTAAAACCATGCTGGCTGTGTCCCAGGATATTGTTACCATATATGTAATTTTCCATTTTGGATCTTATTATAGTTTCCATAATTTTACATATAGTAGAAGTCAGGCTTATTTGTCTGTAGTTACCTGGTTCGGTTTTGTCTCTCTTTTTGTGGATCGGTATTACGTTTGCTATTTTCCAGTCTGTCGGTACAACCCCTGTGTCAAGAGACTGTTGCATGATCTTGGTTAGCGGTTTGTAAATAACTTCTTTCATTTCTTTGAGTACTATTGGGAGGATCTCATGGCCCAGGGGATTTGTGTATTTTAAGAGCTCCTAGTCCCTTTAACACTTCTGCCTCTGTTATGCTAAAGTTATTTAAAATTGGATAGGAACAGGTCGACATGTGGGGCATGTTGTCCGTGTCCTCCTTTGTAAAAACCTGTGAAAAGTAATCATTTAATATATTTGCAATTTTTTTTCTTCATCTATGATTTTGCCATTTGTTTCTCTTAGACATTTAACCTCCTCTTTGAATGTTCTCTTGCTGTTATAATATTGGGAAAATATTTTGGAATTGGTTTTAGCCCCCTTAGCAATATTGATTTCTATCTCTCTCTTGGCCTTTCTAACTTCCTTTTTGACTTGTGTTTGCAGTTCCAAGTACTCTTTCTGTGTACTTTGTTTTTGGTCCCTTTTAAACACTCTGTAAAGTCCCTTTTTTCGCTGAATATTTTTTTTAATTGATCTATTAAACCATTTTGGCCATTTTGTTTTAGATTTAGATTTGTCTACTTATGGGATGTAATTGTTTTGTGCCTCTAGTACTACATTTTTAAAAAACAGCCATCCTTTTTCTGTGGATGTTTTCTCTATTTTACTCCAATCTACTTCTGTTAGTCTCCGTTTCATACCTTCATAGTTTGCTTTTCTAAAATTGTAAACCTTCGCTTTAGTCATTACTTTTGGGGTTTTAAAAAATATATTTCAAATGAGACCATGTTGTGGTCTGAGTTTGCCAATGGCTCTCTGACCTCTGTTTTAGTTATTCTGTCTTCATCATTTGAAAAGACTAAATCAAGGCATGCCTCCCCTCTAGTCGGTGCCTTGACAAATTGCGTTAGGAAGCAGTCATTTGTCATTTCCACCATTTCAATTTCGTCCGTCGTGCCCCCATCGGGTTTTCCCATTTTATATGGGGGAAGTTGAAATCCCCCATTAGTATGGCTTCACCTTTTCTACACGCTTTTCAAATGTCATTGTACAACAGATTATTTTGCTCAGTGTTTGAATTTGGCGGTCTATAGCATGCTCCTATTATTATGCCCTTTGAATTTGTGTCCATTATTCTGACCCATTGTTTTCTTTGTCCTGATTTAACACCTGGGCTTGAAGACTATTTCTTATGTATAGCGCTAGCCCTCCGCCTCTTCTGTCCTGCCTGTCTTTCCTATACAGTGTGTACCCACTAATGCTGCAGAACACTGCCTGCCAATCTGAATCAAAGCATTTTGCAAGGGTGCCCACTGCATGCAGAACTAACTTTGTTGCTGGTATTTAATAAATTGTTCCTGTTTTCAAAGACGCTGCTCCCCTAGGCGTTTGGATTGCAATGTTTTACTGTGTTCTATATTTAATATGCATCTTTTTGTAAATGACCCCAACATTTAATCTCAACTTTGTGGGATAAGCCATTACAAAGAAACATTTTTAAGAATAATGTCTGAATATAGGCATGTTAGTGATATGAGCAAGTTTCTGAAAATTTGCTCAGGGATTTCATTTCCTGCAAAGGGTGAAAGTGCTATTTTAATGATATTTCTATACGTTTCAGTAGTTTGACATGTACAAAAGCAGCTGACAGCAGTTACATCATTATATAATAATTGGATTGTTAGGGAGCTCGTAAATAAATGACCGACCTGCTTGAAAAATTATACTGTTAGTTGGATGGGAAAATTGTTTATTTGCATGTAAATCATTTTATTATGTGAAGATTGGAACCAAGTTTTAGTTTACCAATAATCAGGATAATAATTAGAATCAATAGAAGATACTGAACTGGGAAATGCTACCAATCTGTCTGCTGGGTAGATTGTCTATGGAGGGTTCCCAGCCCAGAATAAAGAAAAGGAGACTCTCGCTCTCTAAACTAGGAGGACTATCCTTGCCAGTTCTTGAGAAATATCATTTGGCTGCAAGGCTATATTTGGTGCAATACTGGATTTTCAAATACCCACATAAAACCATTTGGAAAACTATCTGACTATTCACTCCTAACTTGTCCCAAAAACAGCTGCTATAAATCATTCATATGTGAACGATGATGTCTTGGTGACGGTAGATGCCCATTTTAAGGCGTTTTAAACAACCATTGGTTGCTTACCAAATGACTGACATCTCCAAAGTCTCCAACAACCAACCAGGGATGGTTTTATATACTTTCAAAACAAAAGTAGTTAGACAGAAAGCTAGATGAGTGAGTTTTTTTTTCTCTGTCGGGAGATTCAGCGATCACAAGTACAAGCTTACCAGAAAACAAAATATTAACGGTCATGAAATATTCATAGGATAAACAACACAGATGACTGTCCAAATCAAAATGCATTTCACTAAAGCCCCAGGCCATTAATAATACCTGTTATTATGAGGTGCAGCATTTCAGTATCTTAGGTTTCGGTTTAGGTGACTGTATATACCAGGATTTTAAAGTGCAGCATTACCGGAGAGCAGACAAAATTGCTTCACAGTACCAAGAATGCTTACCGACTGTGGCAAAGTGGTTTGCATTGTACAGGTGCAGCAGTGATGCGGTGTGGAATTATCAGACAGAGATTTGCAATCGAGTTGGAAGTATTTTTTTTTTAACAATCCAGGTCTGGGAGATTTACCACCAAGAATCACTGTGTTTCTGTCACACCGAACCAAAAGAAAACTTTTTTTTTTTTACAGAAAATGTTGATGAGTTGACAGATGTATCTGATGTTGAACTTCTTCACATTACGCAGCCATTAAATAACAGAAGGGAGACTACATCAAAACAAGAGCAACAACTCAGGTAAGACCACTATTAAATGTATTTATCTTAATGCTAGAAGTCTCAGAAACAAAATGTTAGAACTTGAAGCTACTGCACTAACAAGCAACTACGATGTGATAGGTGTTACAGAAACTTGGTTGTCTGAGAGTGATGGAGACGAATATAATATTAGTGGGTACACACTGTATAGGAAAGACAGGCAGGACAGAAGAGGCGGAGGGGTAGCGCTATACATAAGAAATAGCCTTGAAGCCCAGGTGTTAAATCGGGACAAAGAAAACAATGCAGAATCAATATGGGTCAGAATAATGGACACAAATTCAAAGGGCATAATAATAGGAGCATGCTATAGACCGCCAAATTCAGACGCTGAGCAAAATAATCTGTTATACAATGACATTCGAAATGCGTGTAGAAAAGGTGAAGCCATACTAATGGGGGATTTCAACTTCCCCTGTATAAAATGGGAAAACCCAATGGGGGGCACGACGGACGAAATTGAAATGGTGGAAATGACAAATGACTGCTTCCTAACGCAATTTGTCAAGGCACCGACTAGAGGGGAGGCATGCCTTGACTTAGTCTTTTCAAATAATGAAGACAGAATAACTAAAACAGAGGTCAGAGAGCCATTGGCAAACTCAGACCACAACATGGTCTCATTTGAAATATTTTTTAAAACCCCAAAAGTAATGACTAAAGCTAAGGTTTACAATTTTAGAAAAGCAAACTACGAAGGTATGAAACAGAGACTAATAGAAGTAGATTGGAGTAAAATAGAGAAAACATCCACAGAAAAAGGGTGGCTGTTTTTTAAAAATGTAGTACTAGAGGCACAAAACAATTACATCCCAAAAGTAGACAAATCTAAATCTAAAACAAAATGGCCAAAATAGTTTAATAGATCAATTAAAAAAAATATTCAGCGAAAAAAGGCACTTTACAGAGCGTTTAAAAGGGACCAAAAACAAAGCACACAGAAAGAGTACTTGGAACTGCAAACACAAGTCAAAAAGGAAGTTAGAAAGGCCAAGAGAGAGATAGAAATCAATATTGCTAAGGGGGCTAAAACCAATTCCAAAATGTTTTTCCAATATTATAACAGCAAGAGAACATTCAAAGAGGAGGTTAAATGTCTAAGAGACACAAATGGCAAAATCATAGATGAAGAAAAAAAAATAGCAAATATATTAAATGATTACTTTTCACAGGTTTTTACAAAGGAGGACACGGACAACATGCCCCACATGTCGACCTGTTCCTATCCAGTTTTAAATAACTTTAGCATAACAGAGGCAGAAGTGTTAAAGGGACTAGGAGCTCTTAAAATAAACAAATCCCCTGGGCCGGATGAGATCCTCCCAATAGTACTCAAAGAAATGAAAGAAGTTATTTACAAACCGCTAACCAAGATCATGCAACAGTCTCTTGACACAGGGGTTGTACCAACAGACTGGAAAATAGCAAATGTAATACCGATCCACAAAAAGGGAGACAAAACCGAACCAGGTAACTACAGACCAATAAGCCTGACTTCTATTATATGTAAACTTATGGAAACTATAATAAGATCCAAAATGGAAAATTACTTATATGGTAACAATATCCTGGGAGACAGCCAGCATGGTTTTAGGAAAGGGAGATCATGTCTAACTAACCTACTTGACTTTTTTGAGGATGCAACATTGAAAATGGATAACTGCAAAGCATACGACATGGTTTATTTAGATTTCCAGAAAGCTTTTGACAAAGTCCCGCATAAAAGATTAATTCTCAAACTGAACGCAGTAGGGATTCAAGGAAATGCATGCACATGGATTAGGGAGTGGTTAACAGGTAGAAAACAGAAAGTACTGATTAGAGGAGAAACCTCAAAATGGAGTGAGGTAACCAGTGGTGTACCACAGGGATCAGTATTAGGTCCTCTGCTATTCCTAATCTACATTAATGATTTAGACTCTGATATATTAAGCAAACTCGTTAAATTTGCAGACGACACAAAAATAGGAGGAGTGGCAGACACTGTTGAAGCAGCAAAGGTCATTCAAAATGATCTAGACAGCATTCAGAACTGGGCAGACACATGGCAAATGAAATTTAATAGAGAAAAGTGTAAAGTATTGCATGCGGGCAATAAAAATGTGCATTATAAATATCATATGGGAGATACTGAAATTGAAGAAGGGAACTATGAAAAAGACCTAGGAGTTTATGTTGACTCAGAAATGTCTTCATCTAGACAATGTGGGGAAGCTATAAAAAAGGCTAACAAGATGCTTGGATATATTGTGAGAAGTGTTGAATTTAAATCAAGGGAAGTAATGTTAAAACTCTACAATGCATTAGTAAGACCTCACCTAGAATATTGTGTTCAGTTCTGGTCACCTCGTTACAAAAAGGATATTGCTGCTCTAGAAAGAGTGCAAAGAAGAGCAACCAGAATTATCCCGGGTTTAAAAGGCATGTCGTATGCAGACAGGCTAAAAGAATTGAATCTATTCAGTCTTGAACAAAGAAGACTACGCGGCGATCTGATTCAAACATTCAAAATCCTAAAAGGTATAGACAATGTCAACCCGGGGGACTTCTTTGACTTGAAAAAAGAAAAAAGGACCAGGGGTCATAAATGGAGATTAGATAAAGGGGCATTCAGAACAGAAAATAGGAGGCACTTTTTTACACAGAGAATTGTGAGGGTCTGGAACCAACTCCCCAGTAATGTTGTTGAAGCTGACACCCTGGGATCCTTCAAGAAGCTGCTTGATGAGATTCTGGGATCAATAAGCTACTAACAACCAAACGAGCAAGATGGGCTGAATGGCCTCCTCTCGTTTGTAAACTTTCTTATGTTCTTATGTTCTTAATTTGGTGTAAAATGATCCTGATACACAAGCCGAAAGTCACGTTACGTCAGTCCGACCTCAAACAGGTAGAATGTTCACCGGAGCGGAAGGGTTACAAGCAGCAAGAGATGGTGCCTCCCTTCCAAATCGAGGCAGATCATTCCACACCTGTGGGGCTCTGAAGCTGAACGCTCTGCCACCTGCCTGCTTTCTCTGTGTCCTTGGAATACTTGTATGGGTAAGAAAATACATGGGAGTTACTGTTTACATTTCCATGTGAGATGAATTGTCAGACTGATGTGTGAATGAAGACAATAACACCTGTTTCTTGAAACGTCTGTGTGGTAAAGTGGTAACAGGTGTATAGCAGGTGCAGTGCGGATACAGTAATTCCAAGAACGCACAGACAACAAAGTACGGGTGAAAATGATTGTTTTAATGGTTTATAATCCAATGGTCTGATGACCCGCCAGTAAATAATAAAGAGCTGGAAATACACAACAATGTGTATTGCACAGTAATAAAACGAAGGGTTGCAGTCCCGCAAATAATAGACACGATACAAAACACACAATTAGACACACACGATCACTGTTCCAAAGTGAGTGCTCTCAGTGCTTGTGGTGAAGTACAATATACTACGTGCTATTAGTGAAACAAGTGCTGATAACAATGTTTATTCGTGACGGTAGTGCAGTGGTGATCCGGTTTTGTGCTGGCCCTCGGCGACAGCTCCGGATCTGTGTTTAGCCGTCTAGTGATAACAAACACAGACAATTACTAAACAGACAAACAAACAAACAAACCACTCACAAACTCCTTTCGTTATTTATTTTGGGCAATCTCCCGGTCCTTCCAGTTTCCTCGTAACAAAAACCCAAGCGAAGGGAAAGATTTACAATTCTCCAGCCCCTTTTATGCGATTATGCATGACCCCTTGGTAAACGATTACAGCTGACTCTATTGCCTGCAGCTGCTACCTCGTTTACCTTCCAGGTCAATACATTCCTGCACCGGAGTCTCGTCTTTTTCCAGGCTGATTGACTTCCCGACCCAGGGAATGAACTGTCAGGACAACCTGTCCAAAGCCTTTTCCTTTCGCTACTTCGTATCCTCACAGGTCGAGAGGGAGATTTACAACCAGAACTCATTATATTTCCGTCACAGTCTGATTTGCACGTTTTCAATGCTCCGCTCCATTTCTGATGACAGAATGAAATCTTAACTGGCACGGAATGACCACATTGAAGTAGAAACACACAAGTGACTCAAATGACAGGCTTGCTGTTGATTTAAACACTTCCGCCTCTGTGTCCTGGGAGGGGAAATGTCTTCACACAAGGGGTGGTTGATATGATGTCATCGGGAACCGTGGCAGGGAGGACGAGTGGTGACGTCAGGCCAGAGTGCAGGAACCAAAAACACAAACAAGTACTGCAATGAAAAAGAAATCAAATATCTAAACACAAACAAGTACTGCAATGAAAAAGAAATCAAATATCTAAACACAAACAAGTACTGCAATGAAAAAGAAATCAAATATCTAAACACAAACAAGTACTGCAATGAAAAAGAAATCAAATATCTAAACACAAACAAGTACTGCAGTGAAAAAGAAATCAAATATCTAAACACAAACAAGTACTGCAGTGAAAAAGAAATCAAATATCTAAACACAAACAAGTACTGCAATGAAAAAGAAATCAAATATCTAAACACAAACAAGTACTGCAGTGAAAAAGACACGGTGTGCACTGTTTATTTAAATACAGAAATAAATCAAATATCTAAATACAAAACACTGGCTCACAGAGCAAAATAAAAGGGTTAAACAAAACAAAATCACAAAAACAAAATACAAAACTGAATAGGTCAGGCTGGGCTATCGCCTTCACTGTTCCTATATAGTTTTATTTTTAGTTTTGTATCTCTCCTCTCGCTCTCCAGTTCCTCCTCCAAACACCCACCTGGAATGCAGAGAGCTGCAGGTTTATATGCAGGTGACCATCTCCCGATTTAGCAACAAATTAATCATTTAATTAATTCGGGTGAGGGCCACCTTCTGCACAAGGTTTTGAATTATTCCTGGCAGAGGACGTTTTAAAATAAAAACATTAACAAAACCAGCAGCGCTTCGCCGCTATATTTATACATAAATACAAAAAATAAATCATAGTACACAAATACAAAATAACGGACCCTGTTCTAAAAATAAATAAACAAATCCATGTACAGGGATCCTCGCCCTGTTACAGGCATGCACTGCAGTTCAGGGGCTATGCACGCATGTACGGGTCAAAGCCAGCCTAGGTCTGTGCTCAAGTGATAAGAATCTTTGAAGCTGATCGAACCTAAGCCAGTTCAGGCCCGAGTTGTAAGTGTAAACTCACAGATGGAGAAGAGATTGTAATACTTCATTTCATTTTCTGTTTTCAGGACTGCCTTATCTTGGTGAGAGCCAAGGAACAATGATAGGGTCTGTTTACATTAAACAGGAGGAGGTTCTGGAATTGGTACCTCCCTGGCACCTCCCCAGACACCTCGTGGGGTACCAGCGGCTCGCCAAATGGTCCATGGCACCTCCCCAGCAAGCACACGGGAATCAGTGACCACGTGCGGGGTCCCAGCGGCTCGCAAAACAGTCCCTGGCAACTCCCCAGCGGGCGCACGGACACTCGCGATCACCCGTGGGGTCCCAGCGGCTCGCCAAACGGTCCCTGGCACCTCCCCATTGTGCGCACTGGGCCCAGCGACCCCACGCGGGGTCACAGCGGCTCGCCAAACCATCCCTGGCGCCTCCCCAGCGCACACGGGCCCCAGCTACTTCGCGCGTGGTCCAAGCAGCTTACCAAAGTGACCCTGGCACATCCCCAGAACACGCACTGGACCCAGCAACCTTGCGCATGTTCCAAGCAGCTTGCCAAATGGTCACTGGCACCTCCCCAGCGTGCGCATGAGCCCCAGCGGCTCGCCAAATGGTCCCTGGCACCTCGCCAGCACGCACACGGGCCCCTGCGACCACGTGTGGGGTCACAGCGGCTCGGAAATGGTCCCTGGCACATCCCCACCGCACGCACGGGACCCAGCATCTTTGCGTGGGGCCCAAGCAGCTCGCCAAATTGTCCGTGGCACGTCGCCAGCCTGCACGCAGGCCCCACTGTTCCCGTGCGGAGTCCTAGCGGCTCGCCAAATGGTCCCTGGCACGTCCCCAGCACGCGCACGGGCCCCAGCGACCCAGTGCGGGGTCCCAGCGGCTCCCCAAAAGGTCCCTGGCACATCCCCAGCACGCGCCCTAGGCCCAGCGACCCCACGCAGGTTCCCTCCAGCTCGCCAAACCGACCCTGGTGCCTCCCCAGAGCGGGGATGGGACCCAGCTACCCGGCACGGGTCCCAGCTGCTCGTCAAATGGTACCTTTTACCACCCCAGCATGCACACGAGCCCCACCGACCCTGTGCGAGATCCCGGAAGCTCGCTAAATGGCCCCTGGCACCTCCCAGTGCACGCACTGGACCCAGCGACCCTACGTGGCATCCCATCTGCTCGCCAAATGCTCCCTGGCACTTCCCCAGCACGCGCACGGGCCCCAGCACCCCCGTGCAGGGTAAAAGCAGCTCGTAAAACACCGTCCCTGGCGCCTCCACCAGCGGATGGACCCCAGTGACCACGCGCGGGGCCTCAGCTGCTCGCCAAACGATCCCTGGCACCTCCCCAGCACGACTGCCCAGTGTGAACACGGGCCCCAGTGACTTTGCGCGTGGTCTTAGCAGCTTGCCAAAATGTCCCTGGCACATCTCCAGCACGCACACTGGACCCAGCGACCATGCGCGGGGCCTCAGCTGCTCGCCAAACGATCCCTGGCACCTCCCAGCGAACGCACTGGACCCAGCGACCTTGCACGGGGTCCCAGCGGGTCGCCAAATGGTCCCTGGCACCTCCCCAGCTCGCGAACGGACACTAGCGACCCCACACGGGGTCCCAGCGGCTTGGCAAACCGACCCTGGCACCCCCCCAGCGCGCACACGGAATCTAGCGACCCCATGCGGGTTCCCAGCGGCTCGCCAAACCATCCCTGGCGACTGCTCAGCGCGAACACGGGCCCCAGCGACCTCGCGCGTGGTCCAAGCAGCTTGCCAAAGTGTCCCTGGCACCTCCCCAGCGCGCGCACAGGCCCCAGCGACCATGAGTAGGGTCCCAACGTCTCGCCAAATGGTCCCTGGCACCTACTCAGCACACTTACAGGGCCCAGCAGCCCCGCACGGGGTCCCAGCAGTTCGCCAAACAATCCCTAGTACCTCCTCAGCGCTCACACGGGCACTAGCGACCACACGCGGGGTTGCAGCGGCTCGCCAAACCATCCCTGGCACATCCCCAGCGCGTACAAGGGCACACGCGATCCTGTGCGGGTTCCCAGCGGCTCGCTAAACGGTCCTTGGCACCACCCCAGCTCGCGCACGGACAGTAAAGACCCCACACAGGGTTCCAATGGCTCACCAAACCATCTCTGGCGCCTCCCCAGCGCATGCACGGGCCTCAGCGACCCAGCGCGGGGTCCCAGCTGCATGCCAAATGGTCCCTGGCACCTCCCCAGCACGCGCACGGGCACCAGCGATCCCGCGCGGGTTGCCAGCAGCTCACTAATCGGTCCCTGGCAACTCCCCAGCATGCGAACGGACACTAACGACCCCACGCGGGGTCCCAGCGGCTCGCCAAACCAACCCTGGCACCACCCCATCTCGCGCACGGACATTAGCGACCCCACGCGGGGTCCCAGCGGCTTGCCAAACCGTCCCTAGCACCTCCCCAGCGCGCACACGGACACTAGCGACCCCACACGGGTTCCCAGCGGCTCGCCAAACTGACCCTGGCACGACCCCACCTCGCGCACGGACAGTAGCGACCCCACGCGGGGTCCCAGCAGCTCGCCAAACTGTCCCTGGCGCCTCCCCAGCGAGTGCACGGGCCTCAACAACCCAGGGCGCGGTCCCAGCGGCTTGCCTAATGGTCCCTGGCACTCCCCAGCGCACACAAGGACACTAGCGACCCCACGCGGGCTCCCAGCAGCTCGCCAAACCGACCCTGGCACCACCCCATCTCACGCACGGACAGTAGCGACCCCACGCGGGGTCCCAGCAGCTCGCCAAACCGTCCCTGGCGCCTCCCCAGTGTGTGCACGGGCCTCAACAACCCTGCGCGGGGTCCTAGCAGCATGCCAAATGGTCCCTGACACCTCCCCAGCGCGTGCACGGGCCCCAGCGACCCCGAGCGGGGTCCCAGCGGCTCGCCAAATGGTCCCTGGCACCTCCCCAGCGCGTGCACGGGCCCCAGCGACCCCACGCAGGTTCCCAGCGGCTCGCCAAACCATCCCTGGCGACTGCCCAGCGCGAACACGAGCCCCAGCGACCTCGCGCGTGTTCCAAGCAGCTTACCAAAGTGTCCCTGGCACATCTCCAGCACGCGCACTGGACCCAGCGACCTTGTGCGGGGTCCCAGCGGCTCGCAAATGGTCCCTGGCACATCCCCAACGCGCGCACGGGCTCCAGCGACTTTGCGCGTGGTCCAAGCAGCTTGCAAAATGGTCCCTGGCACCTACCCAGCGCTCTTACAAGGCCCAGCAACCCCACGCAGGGTCCGAGCGGCTCGCCACACCGCCCCTGGCACATCCCCAGCTCGTGGAGGGGCACCAGTGATCCTGCGCGGGTTCCCAGCGGCTCGCTAAACGGTCCCTGGCACTTCCCCAGCATGCACACGCGGCCCAGCGACCCCGCAAGGGGTACCAGCAGCTCACCAAATGGTCCCTAGCACCACTCCAACAAGCACACGGGAACCAGCGACCACGTGCGGGGTCCCAGCGGCTCGCCAAATGGTCCCTGACAGCTCCACAGCTCGCACACGGACACTAGCGACCCCACGTGGGGTCCCAGCGGCTTGCCAAACCGTCCCTTGCGTCTCCCCAGCGTGTACACGTGCCTCATTGACCCCGCGCGGGGTCCCAGCTGCATGCCAAACAATCCCTAGCACCTCCCCAGCACGCACACGGACACTAGCGACCCCACGTGGGTTCCAAGCGGCTGGCCAAACCGACCCTGGCACCACCCCACCTCACGCACGGACAGTAGCGACCCCACGCTGGGTCCCAGCAGCTCGCCAAACCGTCCCTGGCGCCTCCCCAGCGTGTGCACGGGCCTCAACAACCCAGCGCGCGGTCCCAGTAGCATGCCAAATGGTCCCTGACACCTCCCCAGCATGTGCATGGACACTAGCGACACCACGCGAGGTCCCAGCGGCTCGCCAAACGGTCCCAAGCACCTCCCCAGCGCGCACACGGACACTAGCGACCCCACGGAGAGTCCCAGCGGCTCACCAAACAATCTCTGGTACCTCCTCAGCGCTCACAACGGCACTATCGACCGCACGCGGGGTCCCAGCGGCTCGCCAGACCGTCCCTGGCACATCCCCAGCACGTGGAGGGGCACCAGTGATCCTGCGCGGGTTCCCAGCGGCTCGCTAAACGGTCCCTGGCACTTCCCCAGCATGCACACGGGGCCCAGCGACCCCGCAAGGGGTACCAGCGGCTCACCAAATGGTCCCTAGCACCACTCCAACAAGCACACGGGAACCAAGTGCGGGGTCCCAGCGGCTCGCCAAATGGTCCCTGGCACCTCCACAGCTCGCACACGGACACTAGCGACCCCACGTGGGGTCCCAGCGGCTTGCCAAACCGTCCCTTGCGTCTCCCCAGCGTGTACACGTGCCTCATCGACCCCGCGCGGGGTCCCAGCTGCATGCCAAACAGTCCCTAGCACCTCCCCAGCATGTGCATGGACACTAGCGACACCACGCGAGGTCCCAGCGGCTCGCCAAACAATCTCTGGTACCTCCTCAGTGCTCACAAAGGCACTATCGACCGCACGCAGGGTCCCAGCGGCTCGCCAAACCGTCCCTGGCACATCCCCAGCACGTGGAGGGGCACCAGTGATCCTGCGCGGGTTCCCAGCAGCTCGCTAAATGGTCCCTGGCACTTCCCCAGCACGCGCACGGGGCCCAGCGACCCGGCACGGAGTACCAGCGGCTAACCAAATGGTCCCTAGCACCACTCCAACAAGCACACGGGAACCATTGACCACGTGCGGGGTCCCAGCGGCTTGCCAAACGGTCCCTGGCACCTCCACAGCTCGCACACGGACACTAGCGACGCCACGTGGGGTCCCAGCGGCTTGCCAAACCGTCCCTGGCGCCTCCCCAGCGTGTACACGTGCCTCATCGACCCCGCGAGGGGTCCCAGCGGCATGCCAAATGGTCCCTGGCACCTCCCCAGCGCGCACACGGACACTAGCGACCCCACGCAGGTCCCAGCGGCTCGCCAAACCATTCCTGGCGACTGCCCAGCGCGAACACGAGCCCCAGCGACCTCGCGCGTGTTCCAAGCAGCTTACCAAAGTGTCCCTGGCACATCTCCAGCACGCGCACTGGACCCAGCGACCTTGTGCGGGGTCCCAGCGGCTCGCAAATGGTCCCTGGCACATCCCCAACGCGCGCACGGGCTCCAGCGACTTTGCGCGTGGTCCAAGCAGCTTGCCAAATGGTCCCTGGCACCTACCCAGCGCTCTTACAAGGCCCAGCAACCCCACGCGGGGTCCCAGCGGCTGGCCACACCGCCCCTGGCACATCCCCAGCACGTGGAGGGGCACCAGTGATCCTGCGCGGGTTCCCAGCGGCTCGCTAAACGGTCCCTGGCACCACTCCAACAAGCACACGGGAACCACGTGCGGGGTCCCAGCAGCTCGCCAAATGGTCCCTGGCACCTCCACAGCTCGCACACGGACACTAGCGACCCCACGTGGGGTCCCAGCGGCTTGCCAAACCGTCCCTTGCGTCTCCCCAGCGTGTACACGTGCCTCATCGACCCCGCGCGGGGTCCCAGCTGCATGCCAAACAGTCCCTAGCACCTCCCCAGCACGCACACGGACACTAGCGACCCCACGCGGGTTCCAAGAGGCTGGCCAAACCGACCCTGGCACCACCCCACCTCGCGCACGGACAGTAGCGACCCCACGCGGGGTCCCAGCAGCTCGCCAAACCGTCCCTGGCGCCTCCCCAGCGAGTGCACGGGCCTCAACAACCCAGCGCACGGTCCCAGCAGCATGCCAAACGGTCCCTGGCACCTCCCTAGCACGTGCACGGATACTAGCGACACCATGCGGGGTCCCAGCGGCTCGCCAAACGGTCCCTAGCACCTCCCCAGCGCGCACACGGACACTAGCGACCCCACGCGGTTTCCCAGCGGCTCGCCAAACCGACCCTGGCACCACCCCACCTCGCGCACGGTCAGTAGCGACCCCACGCGGGGTCCCAGCAGATCGCCAAACCGGCCCTGGCGCCTCCCCAGCGTGTGCACGGGCCTCAACAACCCCGCGCAGGGTCCCAGCAGCATGCCAAATGGTCCCTGGCACCTCCCCATCACGTGCACGGACACTAGCGACACCACGCGGGGTCCCAGCGGCTCGCCAAACGGTCCATAGCACCTCCCCAGCGCGCACACGGACACTATCGACCACACACGGGGTCCCAGATGCTCGCCAAACCGCCCCTGGCACATCCCCAGCACGTGGAGGGGCACCAGTGATCCTGCGCGGGTTCCCAGCGGCTCGCTAAACGGTCCCTGGCACCTCCACAGCTCGCACACGGACACTAGCGACGCCACGTGGGGCCCCAGCGGCTTGCCAAACCGTCCCTGGCGCCTCCCCAGCGTGTACACGTGCCTCATCGACCCCGCGAGGGGTCCAAGCGGCATGCCAAATGGTCCCTGGCACCTCCCCAGCGTGCACACGGACACTAGCGACCCCACGCGGGGTCCCAGCGGCTCGCCAAACCATTCCTGGCGACTGCCCAACGCGAACATGGGCCCCAGCGACATCGCGCATGGTCCAAGCAGCTTGCCAAAGTGTCCCTGGCACATCCCCTGCACGCCCATGGGTCCCAGCGACTTTGCGCGTGGTCCAAGCAGCTTGCCAAATGGTCCCTGTCACCTCCCCAGCGTGTGCACGGGCCCCAGCGACCCCGAGCGGGGTCCCAGCGGCTAGCCAAATGGTCCCTGGCACCTCCCCATCACGTCCATGGACACTTGCGACACCACGCGGGGTCCCAGCGGCTCGCCAAACGGTCCCTAGCACCTCCCCAGCGCGCACACGGACACGAGCGACTCCGCGTGGGGTCCCAGCGGCTTGCCAAACGGTCCCTGTCACCTCCCCAGCTCGCGAACGGACACTAGCGACCCCACACGATGTCCCAGCAGCTCGCCAAACCGACCCTGGCACACCCCCAGCGCACACACGGACACTAGCGACCCCTCGCAGGTTCCCAGCAGCTCGCCAAACCATCCCTGGCGACTGCCCAGCGCGAACACGAGCCCCAGCGACCTCGCGCGTGTTCCAAGCAGCTTGCCAAAGTGTCCCTGGCACATCTCCAGCACGCGCACTGGACCCAACGACCTTGCGCGGGGTCCCAGCAGCTTGCAAATGGTCCCTGGCACATCCCCAGCGCGCGCACGGGCCCCAGCGACTTTGCGCGTGGTCCAAGCAGTTTACCAAATGGTCCCTGGCACCTACCCAGCGCACTTACAAAGCCCAGCAACCCCACGTGGGGTCCCAGCGGCTCGCCAAACAATCCCTGGTACCTCATCAGCGCTCACACGGGCACTATCGACCGCACGCGGGGTCCCAGCGGATCCCCAAACCGTCCCTGACACATCCCCAGGACGTGGAGGGGCACCAGTTATCCTGCGCGGGTTCCCAGCGGCTCGCTAAATGGTCCCTGGCACTTCCACAGCACGCGCACGGGGCCCAGCGACCCCACACGGGGTACCAGCGGCTCACCTAATGGTCCCTAGCACCACTCCAACAAGCACACGGGAACCAGTGCCCATGTGCGGGGTCCCAGCGGCTCGCCAAACGGTCCCTGGCACCTCCACAGCTCGCACACGGACACTAGCGACCCCACGTGGGGTCCCAGCGGCTTGCCAAACCGTCCCTGGCGCCTCCGCAGCGTGTACACGTGCCTCATCGACCCCGCGCGGGGTCCCAGCGGCATGCCAAATGGTGCCTGGCACCTCCCCAGCCCGCACACGGACACTAGCGACCCCACGCAGGTTCCCAGCGGCTCGCCAAACCATTCCTGGCGACTGCCCAGCACGAACATGTGCCCCAGCGACATCGCCCATGGTCCAAGCAGCTTGCCAAAGTGTCCCTGGCACCACCCCTGCGCGCCCACGGGTCCCAGCAACCCTGCGCGGAGTCCATGCGTTTCGCCAAATGGTCCCTGGCACCTCCCCAGCGCATGCACGGGCTCCAGCGACCCCGAGCGGGGTCCCAGCGGCTCGCCAAATGGTCCCTGGCACCTACACAGTGCACTTACAGGGCCCAGCAACCCCACGTGGGGTCCCAGCGGCTTGCCAAACCTACCCTGGCACCTCCTCAGTGCTCAAACAGACACTAGCGACCGCACGCGTGGTCCCATCAGCTCGCCAAACCATCTCTGGCAAATCCCCAGAACGTGCAGGGGCACCAGCGATCCTGCGCGGGTTCCCAGAGGCTCGCTAAATGGTCCCTGACACCTCCCCAGTGCGCGCACGTGGCCCAGCAACCCCGCACGGTGTACCAGCGGCTTGCCAAATGGTCCCTGGCACTTCTCCAGCAAGCACACGGGCACCAGTGACCCCAAGTGGGGTCCCAGAGGCTCGCCAAACGGTCCCTGCCACCACCCCAGTGCGCGCACTGGGCCCAGCAACCCCACGCAGGGTCACAGCGGCTTGCCAAACCGTCCCTGGCACCTCCCCAGCGCGCACACGGACACTATCGACCCCACGCGGTTTCCCAGCAGCTCGCCAAACCATTCCTGGCGACAGCCCAGCGCGAACATTGGCCCCAGTGACATCGCGCATGGTCCAAGCAGCTTGCCAAAGTGTCCCTGGCGCCTCCCTTGCGCGCCCACAGGTCACAGCGACCCTGTGCGGAGACCCTGCGTTCCACCAAATGGTCCCTGGCACCTAATCATCACGTGCACGGACACTAGCGACACCACGCGGGGTCCCAGCGGCTCGCCAAACGGTCCCTAGCACCTCCCCAGCGCGTACACGGACACTAGCGACCACGCGTGGGGTCCCAGCGGCTTGCCAAACGGTCCCTGTCACCTCCCCAGCTCACGAACGGACATTAGCGACCCCACGAGGGGTCCCAGCGGCTCGCCAAACCGACCCTGGCACCCCCCCAGCGCACACACGGACACGAGCGACCCCACGCGGGTTCCCAGCGACTCCCCAAACCGTCCCTGGCGCCACCCCACCTCGCGCAAGGACAGTAGCGACCCCACGTGGGGTCCCACCAGCTCGACAAATTGGCCCTGGCACCATCCCACCTCGCGCAAGGACACTAGCGACCCCACGCGGGTTCCCAGCGGCTCTCCAAAGCATCCCTGGCGACTGCCCAGCGCGAACACGGGCCCCAGGAAATTTGCATGTGGTCCAAGCAGCTTGCCAAAGTGTCCCTGGCACATCTCCAGCACGTGCACTGGACCCAGCGACCTTGCGAGGGGTCCCAGCGGCTCGCAAATGGTCCCTGGCACATCCCCAACGCGCGCACGGGCTCCAGCGACTTTGCGCGTGGTCCAAGCAGCTTGCCAAATGGTCCCTGGCACCTACCCAGCGCTCTTACAAGGCCCAGCAACCCCACGCGGGGTCCCAGCGGCTCGCCACTCCGTCCCTGGCACATCCCCAGCACGTGGAGGGGCACCAGTGATCCTGCGCGGGTTCCCAGCGGCTCGCTAAACGGTCCCTGGCACTTCCCCAGCATGCACACGGGGCCCAGCGACCCCGCAAGAGGTACCAGCCGCTCACCAAATGGTCCCTAGCACCACTCCAACAAGCACACGGGAACCAGCGACTCGCCAAATGGTCCCTGGCACCTCCACAGCTCGCACACGGACACTAGCGACCCCACGTGTGGTCCCAGCGGCTTGCCAAACCGTCCCTTGCGTCTCCCCAGCGTGTACACGTGCCTCATTGACCCCGCGCGGGGTCCCAGCTGCATGCCAAACAGTCCCTAGCACCTCCCCAGCACGCACACGGACACTAGCGACCCCACGCGGGTTCCAAGTGGCTGGCCAAACCGACCCTGGCACCACCCCACCTCGCGCACGGACAGTAGCGACCCCAAGCGGGGTCCCAGGAGCTCGCCAAACCGTCCCTGGCCAATCCCCAGCGTGTGCACGGGCCTGAACAACCCAGCGCGCGGTCCCAGCAGCATGCCAAATGGTCCCTGGCACCTCCCCAGCACGTGCACGGACACTAGCGACACCATGCGGGGTCCCAGCGGCTCGCCAAACGGTCCCTAGCACCTCCCCAGCGCGCACACGGACACTAGCGACCCCACGCGGTTTCCCAGCGGCTCGCAAAACCGACCCTGGCACCACCCCACCTCGCGCACGGACAGTAGCGACCCCACGCGGGGTCCCAGCAGATCGCCAACCGGCCCTGGCGCCTCCCCAACGTGCGCACGGGCCTCAACAACCCCGCGCAGGGTCCCAGCAGCTTGCCAAATGGTCCCTGGCACCTCCCCAGCTCGCGAACGGACACTAGCGACCCCACACGGGGTCCCAGCGGGTCGCCAAACCGACCCTGGCACACCCCCAGCGCGCACACGAACACTAGCGACCCCACAAAGGTTCCCAGCGGCTCGCCAAACCATCCCTGGCGACTGCCCAGCACGATCACGAGCCCCAGCGACCTCGCGCGTGGTCAAGCAGCTTGCCAAATGGTCCCTGGCACCTACCCAGCGCACTTACAAAGCCCAGCAACCCCATGCGGGGTCCCAGCGGCTCGCCAAACAATCCCTGGTACCTCATCAGCGCTCACACGGGCACTATCGACCGCACGCGGGGTCCCAGCGGATCCCCAAACCGTCCCTGGCACATCCCCAGCACGTGGAGGGGCACCAGTTTTCCTGCGCGAGTTCCCAGCGGCTCGCTAAATGGTCCCTGGCACTTCCACAGCACGCGCACGGTGCCCAGCGACCCCGCACGGGGTCCCAGCGGCTCGCCAAACGGTCCCTGGCACCTCCACAGCTCGCACACAGACACTAGCCACCCCACGTGGGGTCCCAGCGGCTTGCCAAACCGTCCCCGGCGCCTCCGCAGCATGTACACGTGCCTCATCGACCCCGCGCGGGGTCCCAGCGGCATGCCAAATGGTGGCTGGCACCTCCCCAGCGCGCACACGGACACTAGCGACTCCGCGTGGGGTCCCAGCGGCTCGCCAAATGGTCCCTGGCACCTCTCCAACAAGCACACGGACACTAGCGACCACACGCGGGTTCCCAGCAGCTCGCCAAACCGTCCCTGGCACCACCCCACCTCGCGCACGGACAGTAGCGACCCCACGCGGGGTCCCAGCAGGTCGGCAAATGGTCCCTGGCGACTCCCCAGCGTGTGCACGGGCCTCAACAACCCCGCGCAGGGTGCACGGACACTAGCGACACCACGGGGGGTCCCAGCGGCTCTTCAAACGGTCCATAGCACCTCCCCAGCTCGCAAACGGACACTAGCGACCCCACGCAGGTTCCCAGCGGCTCGCCAAACCATCCCTGGCGACTGCCCAGCGCGAACACGAGCCCCAGCGACCTCGCGCGTGTTCCAAGCAGCTTACCAAAGTGTCCCTGGCACATCTCCAGCACGCGCACTGGACCAAGCGACCTTGCGCGTAGTCCAAGCAGCTTGCCAAATGGTCCCTGGCACCTACCCAGCGCACTTACAAGGCCCAGCAACCCCACACGGGGTCCCAGCGGCTCGCCAAACAATCCCTGGTACCTCCTCAGCGCTCACACGGGCACTATCGACCGCACGCGGGGTCCCAGCGGCTCGCCAAATGGTCCCTGGCACCTCTACAACAAGCACACGGGAACCAGCGACCACGTGAGTGGGTCCCAGCGGCTCGCCAAACGGTCCCTGGCACCTCCACAGCTCGCACACGGACACTAGCGACCCCACGTGGGGTCCCAGCGGCTTGCCAAACCATCCCTGGCGCCTCCCCAGCGTGTGCACGGGCCTCAGCGACCCCGCGCGGGGTCCCAGCGGCTCGCCAAATGGTCCCTGGCACCTCCCCAGCACGCGCACGGGCACCAGCGATCCCGCGCGGGTTGCCAGCAGCTCGCTAAACGGACCCTGGCAACTCCCCAGCACACGCAAGGACAATAGCAATCCAGCGCGGGGTCCCAGCGGCTCGCCAAACGGTCCCTGGCACCTCCCCAGCACGCGAACGGACACTAGCGATCCCGCGCGGGTTGCCAGCAGCTCGCTAAACGGACCCTGGCAACTCCCCAGCACACGCAAGGACAATAGCAATCCAGCGCGGGGTCCCAGCGGCTCGCCAAACGGTCCCTGGCACCTCCCCAGCACGCGAACTGACACTAGCGACCCCACACGGGGTCCCAGCGGCTCGCCAAACCGTCCCTGGCTCCTCCGCAGCGTGTGCACGTGCCTCATCGACCCCGCACGGGGTCCCAGGTGCATGCCAAATGGTCCCTGGCACCACCCCAGCATGCACACGGACACTAGCGACACCACGCGTGTTCCCAGCGACTCGCCAAACCGACCCTGGCACCACCCCACCTCGCGCACGGACAGTAGCGACCCCAGGCGGGGTCCCAGCAGGTCGGCAAATGGTCCCTGGCGCCTCCCCAGCGTGTGCACGGGCCTCAACAACCCCGCGCAGGGTCCCAGCAGCATGCCAAATGGTCCCTGGCACCTCCCCATCACGTGCACAGACACTAGCGACACCACGCCCAGGGTCCCAGCGGCTCGCCAAACGGTCCCTAGCACCTCCCCAGCGCGCACACGGACACTAGCGTCCCCACGCGGGTTCCCAGCGGCTCGCTAAACCGTCCCTGGCGAATGCCCAGCGCGAACATGGGTCCCAGCGACCTCGCGCATGGTCCAAGCAGCTTGCCAAATGGTCCCTGGCACCTACCCAGCGCACTTACAAGGCCCAGCAACCCCACGCGGGGTCCCAGCGGCTCGCCAAACAATCCCTGGTACCTCCTCAGCGCTCACACGAACACTATCGACCGCACGCGGGGTCCCAGGGCCTCGCCACATCCCCAGCACGTGCAGGGGCACCAGTGATCCTGCACGGGTTCCCAGCGGCTCGCCAAATGGTCCCTGGCACCTCTCCAACAAGCACAGAGGAACCAGCGCCCACGTGCGGGGTCCCAGCGGTTCGCCAAACGGTCCCTGGCATCTCCACAGCTCGCACACGGACACTAGCGATCCCATGCGGGTTGCCAGCAGCTCGCTAAACGGTCCCTGGCAACTCCCCAGCACGCGTAAGGACACTAGCAATCCAGCGCGGGGTCCCAGCGGCTCGCCAAACGGTCCCTGGCACCTCCCCAGCACGCGAACGGACACTAGAGACCCCACGCGGGTTCCCAGCGGCTCACCAAACCATCCCTGGCGCCTCCCCAGCGCGTGCACGGGCCTCAGCGACCCCGCGCGGGGTCCCAGCGGCATGCCAAATGGTCCCGTGCACCTCCCCAGCACGCGCACGGGCACCAGCGATCCCGCGCGGGTTGCCAGCAGCTCGCTAAACGGTCCCTGGCAACTCCCCAGCACGCGCAAGGACACTAGCAATCCAGCGCGGGGTCCCAGCGGCTCGCCAAACGGTCCCTGGCACCTCCCCAGCACGCGAACGGACACTAGCGACCCCACGCGGGGTCCCAGCGGCTCGCCAAACCAACCCTGGCACCACCCCATCTTGCGCACGGACAGTAGCGACCCCACGCGGGGTCCCAGCGGCTTGCCAAACCGTCCCTGGCACCTCCCCTGTGCGCCCTCGGGTCACAGCGACCCTGCGCGGAATCCCTGCGTTTCGCCAAATGGTCCCTGGCACCTCCCCAGCGCGTGCACGGGCCCCAGCGACCCTGAGCGGGGTCCCACCGGCTCGCCAAATGGTCCCTGGCACCTAACCATCACGTGCACGGACACTAGCGACACCACGCGGGGTCCCAGTGGCTCGCCAAACGGTCCGTAGCACCTCCCCAGCGCGCACACGGACACTAGCGACCCCGCGTGGGGTCCCAGCAGCTTGCCAAACGGTCCCTGTCACCTCCCCAGCTCGTCAACGGACACTAGCGACCCCACGAGGGGTCCCAGCGGCTCGCCAAACCGACCCTGGCACCCCCCCAGCGCGCGCAAGGACAGTAGCGACCCCATGCGGGGTCCCCCCAGCTCGCCAAACCGTCCCTGGCGCCACCCCACCTCGCACAAGGACACTAGAGACCCCACGCGGGGTCCCAGCGGCTCGCCAAACGGTCCCTAGCACCTCCCCAGCGCACACACGGACAGTAGCGACCCCACGTGGGGTCCCAGCAGCTCGCCAAACGGTCCCTGGCGCCTCCCCAGCGTGTGCACGGGCCTCAACAACCCCGCACAGGGTCCCAGCAGCATGCCAAACCGTCCCTGGCACCTCCCCAGCACGTGCACGGACACTTGCCAACCCACGCGGGGTCCCAGCGGCTCGCCAAACGGTCCCTACCACCTCCCCAGCTCGCGAACGGACAAAACCATCCCTGGCGACTACCCAGCGTGAACACGGGCCCCAGCGCCCTCGCGCGTGTTCCAAGCAGCTTGCCAAAGTGTCCCTGGCACATCTCCAGCACGCGCACTGGACCCAGCGACCTTGCGCGGGGTCCCAGCGGCTCGCAAATGGTCCCTGGCACCTACCCAGCGCACTTACAAAGCCCAGCAACCCCACGCGGGGTCCCAGCGGCTCGCCAAACAATCCCTGGTACATCCTCAGCGCTCACACTGGCACTATCGACCGCACGCGGTGTCCCAGTGGATCCCCAAACCGTCCCTGGCACATCCCCAGCACGTGGAGGGGCACCAGTGATCCTGCGCGGGTTCCCAGCAGCTCGCTAAACGGTCCCTGGCACTTCCACAGCACGCGCACGGGGCCCAGCGACCATGCACAGGGTACCAGCGGCTCACCAAATGGTCCCTAGCACCACTCCAACAAGCACACGGGGAACCCGCGACCACGTGCGGACTCCCAGCGGCTCGCCAAACGGTCCCTGGCACCTCAACAGCTCGCACACGGACACTAGCGACCCCACGCGAGTTCCCAGCGACTCGCCAAACCATTCCTGGCGACTACCCAGCGTGAACACGGGCCCCAGCGCCCTCGCGCGTGTTCCAAGCAGCTTGCCAAAGTGTCCCTGGCACATCTCCAGCACGCGCACTGGACCAAGCGACCTTGCGCGTAGTCCAAGCAGCATGCCAAATGGACCCTGGCACCTACCCAGCGCACTTACGAGGCCCAGCAACCCCCGCGGGGTCCCAGCGGCTCGCCAAACAATCCCCGGTACATCCTCTGCGCTCACACGGGCACTATCGACCGCACGCGGGGTCCCAGCGGCTCGCCAAACAGTCCCTGGCACATCCCCAGCATGTGGAGGGGCACCAGTGATCCCGCGCGGGTTCCCAGCGGCTCGCTAAACGGTCCCTGGAACTTCCACAGCAAGCGCACGGGGCCCAGCGACCCCACACGGGGTACCAGCGGCTCACCAAATGGTCCCTAGCACCACTCCAACAAGCACACGGGAACCAGCGCCCACGTGCGGGGTCCCAGCAGCTCGCCAAACGGTCCCTGGCACCTCCACAGCTCGCACACGGACAGTAGCGACCCCACGTGGGGTCCCAGCGGCTTGCCAAACCGTCCCTGGCGCTTCCCCAGCGTGTACACGTGCCTCATCAAACCCGCGCGGGGTCCCAGCGGCATGCCAAATGGTCCCTGGCACCTTCCCAGCCCGCACACGGACACTAGCGACCCCACGCGGGGTCCCAGCGGCTCGCCAAACCGTCCCTGGCACATCCCCAGCGCGAGCACGGGGCCCAGCGACCCCGCACGGGGTACCAGCGGCTCGCCAAATGGTCCCTGGCACCTTACCAACAAGCAGACGGGAACCAGCGACCACGTGTGGGGTCCCTGGCGCCTCCCCAGCATGTGTACGGGCCTCAACAACCCAGCGCGCGGTCCCAGCGGCATGCCAAATGGTCCCTGGCACCTCCCCAGCGCACACAAGGACACTAGCGACCCCACGCGGGGTCCAGCGGCTCGCCAAACCGACCCTGGCACCACCCCACCTCACGCACGGACAGTAGCGACCCCACGCGGGGTCCCAGCAGCTCGCCAAACCGTCCCTGGCGCCTCCCCAGTGTGTGCACGGACCTCAACAACCCTGCGCGGGGTCCTAGCAGCATGCCAAATGGTCCCTGACACCTCCCCAGCATGTGCATGGACACTAGCGACACCACGCGGGGTCCCAGCGGCTCGCCAAACGGTCCCAAGCACCTCCCCAGCGCGCACACGGACACTAGCGACCCCACGTGGGGTCCCAGCGGCTCGACAAACTGTCCCTGGCACATCCCCAGCACGTGGAGGGGCACCAGTGATCCTGCGCGGGTTCCCAGCGGCTCGCTAAACGGTCCCTGGCACTTACCCAGCATGCGCACGGGGCCCAGGGACCCCGTACGGGGTACCAGCGGCTCATCAAATGGTCCCTAGCACCACTCCAACAAGCACACGGGAACCAGCGACAACGTGCGGGGTCCCAGCGGCTCGCCAAACAGACCCTGGCACCTCCACAGCTCGCACACGGACACTAGCGACCCCACGTGGGGTCGCACCGGCTTGCCAAACCGTCCCTGGCGCCTCCACAACGTGTACACGTGCCTCATCGACCCCGCGCGGGGTCCCAGCGGCATGCCAAATGGTCCCTGGCACCTCCCCAGCGCGCACATGGACAGTAGCGACCCCACGCGGGGTCCCAACGGCTCGCCAAACCATTCCTGGCGACTGCCCAGCGCGAACATGGGCCCCAGCGACATCGCGCATGGTCCAAGCAGCTTGCCAAAGTGTCCCTGGCGCCTCCCTTGCGCGCCCACAGGTCACAGCGACCCTGCGCGGAGTCCCTGCGTTTCACCAAATGGTCCCTGGCACCTCCCCAGCGCGTGCACGGGCCCCAGCGACCCGTAGCGGGGTCCCACTGGCTCGCCAAATGGTCCCTGGCACCTAACCATCACGTGCACGGACACTAGCAACACCACGCGGGGTCCCAGTGGCTCGCCAAACGGTCCCTAGCACCTCCCCAGCGCGCACACGGACACTAGCGACCCCACGTGGGGTCCCAGCGGCTTGCCAAACGGTCCCTGTCACCTCCCCAGCTCGTCAACGGACACTAGCGACCCCACGAGGGGTCCCAGCGGCTCGCCAAACCGACCCTGGCACCCCCCCAGCACGCGCAAGGACAGTAGCGACCCCATGCGGGGTCCCCCCAGCTCGCCAAACCGTCCCTGGCGCCACCCCACCTCGCACAAGGACAGTAGCGACCCCACGCGGGGTCCCACCAGCTCGACAAACCGGCCCTGGCACCATCGCACCTCGCGCAAGGACACTAGCGACCCCATGCGGGTTCCCAGCGGCTCTCCAAAGCATCCCTGGCGACTGCCCAGCGAGAGCACGGGCCCCAGCGACTTTGCATGTGGTCCAAGCAGCTTGCCAAAGTGTCCCTGGCACATCTCCAGCACGCGCACTGGACCCAGCGACCTTGCGCGGGGTCCCAGCGGCTCGCAAATGGTCCCTGGCACATCCCCAACGCACGCACGGGCTCCAGCGACTTTGCGCGTGGTCCAAGCAGCTTGCCAAATGGTCCCTGGCACCTACCCAGCGCTCTTACAAGGCCCAGCAACCCCACGCGGGGTCCCAGCGGCTCGCCACACCGTCCCTGGCACATCCCCAGCACGTGGAGGGGCACCAGTGATCCTGCGCGGGTTCCCAGCGGCTCGCTAAACGGTCCCTGGCACTTCCCCAGCATGCAAACGGGGCCCAGCGACCCCGCAAGGGGTACCAGCGGCTCACCAAATGGTCCCTAGCACCACTCCAACAAGCACACGGGAACCAGCGACCACGTGCGGGGTCCCAGCAGCTCGCCAAACGGTCCCTAGCACCTCCCCAGAGCGCACAATGACACTATCGACCACACGCGGGGTCCCAGCGGCTCGCCAAATGGTCCCTGGCACCTCCACAGCTCGCACACGGACACTAGCGACGCCACGTGGGGTCCCAGCGGCTTGCCAAACCGGCCCTGGCGCCTCCCCAGCACGCACACGGACACTATCGACCACACGCGGGGTCCCAGCGGCTCGCCAAACCGTCACTGGCACATCCCCAGCACGCGCACGGGGCCCAGAGACCCCGCACGGAGTACCAGCGGCTCACCAAATGGTCCATAGCACCACTCCAACAAGCACACGGGAACCAGCGACCACGTGCGGGGTCCCAGCGGCTTCCCAAACGGTCCCTGGCACCTCCACAGCTCGCACACGGACACTAGCGACGCCACGTGGGGTCCCAGCGGCTTGCCAAACCGTCCCTGGCGCCTCCCCAGCATGTACACGTGCCTCATCGACCCCGCGAGGGGTCCCAGCGCGCACACGGACACTAGCGACCCCACGCGGGGTCCCAGCGGCTCGCCAAACCATTCCTGGCGACTGCCCAGCGCAAACATGGGCCCCAGCGACCTCGCGCGTGTTCCAAGCAGCTTGCCAAAGTGTCCCTGGCACATCTCCAGCACGCGCACTGGACCCAGCGACCTTGCGCGGGATCCCAGCGGCTTGCAAATGGTCCCTGGCACATCCCCAGCGCGCGCACGGGCCCCAGCGACTTTGCGCGTGGTCCAAGCAGCTTGCCAAATGGTCCCTGGCACCTACCCAGCGCACTTACAAAGCCCAGCTACCCCACACGGGGTCCCAGCGGCTCGCCAAACAATCCCTGGTACCTCATCAGCGCTCACACGGGCACTATCGACCGCACGCGGGGTCCCAGCGGATCCCCAAACCGTCCCTGGCACATCACCAGCACGCACACGGACACTAGCGACCCCACGCGGGTTCCCAGCGGCTCGCCAAACCGACCCTGGCACCACCCCACCTCGCGCACGGACAGTAGCGACCCCACGCGGGGTCCCAGCAGCTCGCCAAACTGTCCCTGGCGCCTCCCCAGCGTGTGCACGGGCCTCAACAACCCAGCGCGCGGTCCCAGCGGCATGCCAAATGGTCCCTGGCACCTCCCCAGCGCACACAAGGACACTAGCGACCCCACGCGGGGTCCCAGCGGCTCGCCAAACCGACCCTGGCACCACCCCACCTCACGCACGGACAGTAGCGACCCCAAGCGGGGTCCCAGCAGCTCGCCAAACCGTCCCTGGCGCCTCCCCAGCGTGTGCACGGGCCTCAACAACCCTGCGCGGGGTCCTAGCAGCATGCCAAATGGTCCCTGACACCTCCCCAGCATGTGCATGGACATTAGCGACACCACGCGGGGTCCCAGCGGCTCGCCAAACGGTCCCAAGCACCTCCCCATCGCGCACACGGACACTAGCGACCCAACGCGGGGTCCCAGCTGCTCGCCAAACTGTCCCTGGCACATCCCCAGCACGTGCAGGGGCACCAGTGATCCTGCGCGGATTCCCAGCGGCTCGCTAAACGGTCCCTGGCACTTACCCAGCATGCGCACGGGGCCCAGGGACCCCGCACGGGGTACCAGCGGCTCATCAAATGGTCCCTAGCACCACCCCAACAAGCACACGGGAACCAGCGACCACGTGCGGGGTCCCAGCGGCTCGCCAAACGGACCCTGGCACCTCCACAGTTCGCACACGGACACTAGCGACCCCACGTGGGGTCCCACCGGCTTGCCAAACCGTCCCTGGCGCCTCCCCAGCGTGTGCACGTGCCTCATCGACCCCGCGCGGGGTCCCAGCGGCATGCCAAACGGTCCCTAGGACCTCCCCAGCACGAACACGAGCCCCAGCGACCTTGCGCGGAGTCCCAGCGGCTCGCAAATGGTCCCTGGCACATCCCCAGCGCGCGCACGGGCCCCAGCGACTTTGCGCGTGGTCCAAGCAGCTTGCCAAATGGTCCCTGGCACCTACCCAGCGCACTTACAAAGCCCAGCAATCCCAAACGGGGTCCCAGCGGCTCGCCAAACAATCCCTGGTACCTCATCAGCGCTCACACTGGCACTATCGACCGCACGCGGGGTCCCAGCGGATCCCCAAACCGTCCCTGGCACATCCCGAGCACGTGGAGGGGCACCAGTCATCCTGCGCGGGTTCCCAGCGGCTCGCTTAATGGTCCCTGGCACTTCCACAGCACGCGCACGGGGCCCAGCGACCCCGCACGGGGTGCCAGCGGCTCACCAAATGGTCCCTAGCACCACTCCAACAAGCACACGGGAACCAGCGCCCACGTGCGGGGTCCCAGCGGCTTGCCAAACCGTCCCTGGCACATCCCCAGCATGTGGAGGGGCACCAGTGATCCTGCGCGGGTTCCCAGCGGTTCGCTAAACGGTCCCTGGCACTTCCCCAGCACGCGCACGGGGCCCAGCAACCCCGCACGGAGTACCAGCGGCTCACCAAATGGTCCCTAGCACCACTCCAACAAGCACACAGGAACCAGCGACCACGTGCGGGGTCCCAGCGGCTTGCCAAAAGGTCCCTGGCACCTCCACAGCTCGCACACGGACACTAGCGACGCCACGTGTGGTCCCAGCGGCTTGCCAAACTGTCCCTGGCGCCTCCCCAGCGTGTACACGTGCCTCATCGACCCCGCGAGGGGTCCCAGCGGCATGCCAAATGGTCCCTGGCACCTCCCCAGCGCGCACACGGACACTAGCGACCCCACGCAGGGTCCCAGCGGCTCGCCAAACCATTCCTGGCGACTGCCCAGCGCTAACATGGGCCCCAGCGACATCGCGCATGGTCCAAGCAGCTTGCCAAAGTGTCCCTGGCACCTCCCCTGCGCGCCCACGGGTCCCAGCGACCCTGCGCGGAGTCCCTGCGTTTCGCCAAATGGTCCCTGGCACCACCCCAGCGCGTGCACGGGCCCCAGCGACCCCGAGCGGGGTCGCAGCGGCTCGCCAAATGGTCCTTGGCACCTCCCCATCACGTGCATGGACACTAGCGACACCACGTGGGGTCCCAGCGGCTCGCCAAACGGTCCCTAGCACATCCCCAGCGCGCACACGGACACTAGCGACTCCGCGTGGGGTCCCAGCGGCTCGCCAAACCATCCCTGGCGACTGCCCAGCGCGAACACGAGCCCCAGCGACCTCGCGCACGTGTTCCAAGCAGCTTGCCAAAGTGTCCCTGGCACATCTCCAGCACGCGCACTGGACCCAGCGACCTTGCGCGGGGTCCCAGCGGCTCGCAAATGGTCCGTGGCACATCCCCAGCGCGCGCACGGGCCCCAGCGACTTTGCGCGTGGTCCAAGCAGCTTGCCAAATGGTCCCTGGTACCGACCCAGTGCACTTACAAAGCCCAGCAACCCCACGCGGGGTCCCAGCGGCTCGCCAAACAATCCCTGGTACCTCATCAGCGCTCACACGGGCACTATCGACCGCACGCGGGGTCCCAGCGGATCCCCAAACCGTCCCTGGCACATCCCCAGCACGTGGAGGGGCACCAGTTATCCTGCGCGGGTTCCCAGCGGCTCACTAAATGGTCCCTGGCACTTCCACAGCACGCGCACGGGGCCCAGCGACCCCGCACAGGGTACCAGCGGCTCACCAAATGGTCCCTAGCACCACTCCAACAAGCACACGGGAACCAGCGCCCACGTGCGGAGTCCCAGCGGCTCGCCAAACGGTCCCTGGCACCTCCACAGCTCGCACACGGACAGTAGCGACCCCACGTGGGGTCCCAGCGGCTTGCCAAACCGTCCCTGGCGCCTCCGCAGCGTGTACACGTGCCTCATCGACCCCGCGCGGGGACCCAGCGGCATGCCAAATGGTACCTGGCACCTCCCCAGCGCGCACACGGACACTAGCGACTCCGAGTGGTGTCCCTGCGGCTTGCCAAACGGTCCCTGTCACCTCCCCAGCTCGCGAACGGACACTAGTGACCCCACACGGGGTCCCAGCGGCTTGCCAAACCGACCCTGGCACACCCCCAGCGCGCACACGGACACTAGCGATCCCACGCAGGTTCCCAGCGGCTCGCCAAACCATCCCTGGCACCTCCCCAGCACGCGCACGGGCACTAGCAATCCAGCGCGGGTTGCCAGCAGCTCGCTAAACGGTCCCTGGCACCTCCCCAGCACGCGAACGGACACTAGCGATCCCACGCGGGGTCCCAGCGGCTCGCCAAACCAACCCTGGCACCAACCCATCTCGCGCACGGACAGTAGCAACCCCACGTGTGCACGTGCCTCATCGACCCCGCGCGGGGTCCCAGGGGCATGCCAAATGGTCCCTGGCACCTCCGCAGCGTGCACACGGACACTAGCGACCCCACGCGGGGTCCCAGCGGCTCGCCAAACCATTCCTGGCGACTGCCCAGCGCGAACATAGGCCCCAGTGACATCGCGCATGGTCCAAGCAGCTTGCCAAAGTGTCCCTGGCACCTCCCCTGCGCGCCCACGGGTCCCAGCGACCCTGCGCGGAGTCCCTGCGTTTCGCCAAACCGTCCCTGGTACCTCCCCAGCGCACTTACAGGGCCCAGCAACCCCATGTGGGGTCCCAGCGGCTCGCCAAACAATCCCTGGTACCTCCTCAGCGCTCAAACAGGCAATAGCGACCGCATGTGGGGTCCCATCGGCTCGCCAAACCATCCCTGGTACATCCCCAGCACGTGCAGGGGCACGAGCGATCCTGCGTGGGTTCCCAGCGGCTCGCTAAATGGTCCCTGGCACCTCCTCAGTGCGCGCACGGGGTCCAGCAACCCCGCACGCGGTACCAGCGGATCTCCAAATTGTCCCTGGCACCTATCCAGCAAGCACACCGGCACCAGATACCCCAAGTGGGGTGCCAGCGGCTCGTCAAACGGTCCCTGCCACCACCCCAGCGCGCGCAATGGGCCCAGCAACTCCACGCAGGGTCACAGCGGCTTGCCAAACCGTCCCTGGCACCTCCCCAGTGCGCAAACGGACACTAGCGAACCCACGTGGAGTCCCAGCGGCTCGCCAAACATTCCCTTGCACCTCCCCAGCACGCACAAGGACACTAGCGACCCCACGCGGGTTCCCAGCGGCTCGCCAAACCGACCCTGGCACCACCCCACCTCGCGCACGGACAGTAGCGACCCCACGCGGGGTCCCAGCAGATCGCCAAACTGTCCCTGGCGCCTCCCCAGCATGGTGCACGGGCCTCAACAAACCAGCGCGCGGTCCCAGCGGCATGCCAAATGGTCCCTGGCACCTCCCCAGCGCACACAAGGACACTAGCGACCCCACACGGGGTCCCAGCAGCTCGCCAAACCGACCCTGGCACCACCCCACCTCACGCACGGACAGTAGCGACCCCACGCGGGGTCCCAGCAGCTCGCCAAACCGTCCCTGGCGCCTCCCCAGTGTGTGCACGGGCCTCAACAACCCTGCGCGGGGTCCTAGCAGCATGCCAAATGGTCCCTGACACCTCCCCAGCATGTGCATGGACACTAGCGACACCACGCGGGGTCCCAGCGGCTCGCCAAACCATTCCTGGCGACTGCCCAGCGCGAACATGTGCCCCAGAGGCATCGCGCATTGTCCAAGCAGCTTGCCAAAGTGTCCCTGGCACCTCCCCTGCGCGCCCACGGGTCCCAGTGACTTTGCGCGTGTTCCAAGCAGCTTGCCAAATGGTCCCTAGCACCACTCCAACAAGCACACGGGAACCAGCGACCAAGTGCGGGGTCCCAGCGGCTTGCCAAACGGTCCCTGGCACCTCCCCAGCGCGCACACGGACACTAGCGACCCCACGCAGGTTCCCAGCAGCTCGCCAAACCATTCCTGGCGACTGCCCAGCGCGAACATGTGCCCCAGCGACATCGCGCATGGTCCAAGCAGCTTGCCAAAGTGTCCCTGGCACCTCCCCTGCGCGCCCACGGGTCCCAGCGACCATGCGCGGAGTCCATGCATTTCGCCAAATGGTCCCTGGCACCTCCCCAGCGCGTGCACGGGCCCCAGCGACCCCGAGCGGGGTCCCAGCGGCTCGCCAAATGGCCCCTGGCACCTCCCCAGCACGCACACGGACACTAGCGACCCCACGCGGGTTCCCAGCAGCTTGCCAAATGGTCCCTGGCACCTCCACAGCACGTGCACAGACACTAGCGACCCCACGCGGGGTCCCAGCGGCTCGCCAAACCGACCCTGGCACCACCCCACCTCGTGCACGGACAGTAGCTACCCACGCGGGGTCCCAGCAGCTCGCCAAACAGTCCCTGGCGCCTCCCCAGCGTGTGCACGGGTCTCAACTACCAGGCGCACGGTCCCAGCAGCATGCCAAACCGACCCTGGCACCACCCCACCTCGCGCATGGACAGTAGCGACCCCACGCGGGGTCCCAGCAGCTCGCCATACCGTCCCTGGCACCTCCCCAGCGTGTGCACGGGCCTCAACAACCCAGCGCGTGGTCCCAGCGGCATGCGAAATGGTCCCTGGCACCTCCCCAGTGCACACACGGACACTAGCGACCCCACGCGGGGTCCCAGCGGCTCGCCAAACTGACCCTGGCACCACCCCACCTCACTCACCGAAAATAGCGACCCAACGCGGGGTCCCTGCAGCTCGCCAAACCGTCCCTGGTGCCTCCCCAGAGCGCGAATGGGCCCCAGCGACCCCGCACGGGTCCCAGCTGTTCGTCAAATGCTACCTTTTACCACCCCAGCATGCACACGAGCCCCACCGACCCCGTGCGAGATCCCGGCAGCTCGCTAAATGGTCCCTGGCACCTCCCTAGCGCACAGGCCCCAGCGACCCTGGGCGGAGTCCCAGCGGCTCGCCAAAAGGTCGCTGGCACCTCCCCAGCGCGCGAACGGACACTAGCGACCCCACGCGGTGTCCCAGCGACTCACCAAACCGACCCTGGCACCACCCCAGCTCGCGCACGGACAGTAGCGACCCCAAGCGGGCTTCCAATGGCTCACCAAACCGTCCCTGGCGCCTCCCCAGCGTGTGCACGGGCCTCAACAACCCAGCGCGTGGTCCCAGCGGCATGCGAAATGGTCCCTGGCACCTCCCCAGTGCACACACGGACACTAGCGACCCCACGCGGGGTCCCAGCGGCTCGCCAAATTGACCCTGGCACCACCCCAGCTCGCGCACGGACAGTAGCGACCCCATGCGGGCTTCCAATTGCTCACCAAACCGTCCCTGGCGCCTCCGCAGCGCGTGCACGGGCCTCAGCCACCCAGCGCGGGGTCCCAGCGGCATGCCAAATGGTCCCTGGCACCTCCCCAGCACGCGCACGGGCACCAGCGATCCCGCGCAGGTTGCCAGCAGCTCGCTAAACGGTCCCTGGCAACTCCTCAGCACGCGCAAGTACCCTAGCAATCCAGCGCGGGGTCCCAGCACGCACACGGACAATAGCGACTCCACAGGGGTTCCCAGCGGCTCGCCAAACCGACCCTGGCACCACCCCACCTCGCGCATGGACAGTAGCGACCCCACGCGGGGTCCCAGCAGCTCGCCAAACCGTCCCTGGCACCTCCCCAGCGTGTGCACGGGCCTCAACAACCCAGCGCGTGGTCCCAGCGGCATGCGAATTGGTCCCTGGCACCTCCCCAGTGCACACACGGACAGTAGCGACCCCACGCGGGGTCCCAGCGGCACGCCAAACCAACCCTGGCACCACCCCACCTCACGCACCGACAGTAGCGACCCCACGCGGGGTCCCTACAGCTCGCCAAACCGTCCCTGGTGCCTCCCCAGAGCGCGAATGGGCCCCAGCGACCCTGCACGGGTCCCAGCTGTTCATCAAATGCTACCTTTTACCACCCCAGCATGCACACGAGCCCCACCGACCCCGTGCGAGATCCCGGCAGCTCGCTAAATGGTCCCTGGCACCTCCACAGCTCGCACACGGACACTATTGACCCCACGCGGGTTCCCAGCGGCTCGCCAAACCGACCCTAGCACCAGCCCACCTCGCGCACAGACAGTAGCGACCCCAAGCGGGGTCCCAGCGGCTCGCCAAACCGTCCCTGGCGCCTCCCCAGTGTGTGCACGGGCCTCAACAACCCTGCGCGGGGTCCTAGCAGCATGCCAAATGGTCCCTGACACCTCGCCAGCATGTGCACGGACACTAGCGACCCCACGTATGGTCCCAGCGGCTCGCCAAACAATCTCTGGTACCTCCTCAGCGCTCACAACGGCACTATCGACCGCACGCGGGGTCCCAGCGGCTCGCCAAACTGTCCCTGGCACCTCCACAGCTCGCACACGGACACTAGCGACCCCACGTGGGGTACCACCGGTTTGCCAAACCGTCCCTGGCGCCTCCCCAGCGTGTACACGTGCCTCATCGAACCTGCGCGGAGTCCCTGCGTTTCACCAAATGGTCCCTAGCACCTACCCAGCGCGTGCACGGGCCCCAGCGACCCTGACCGGGGTCCCAGCGGCTTGTCAAATGGTCCCTGGCACCTAACCATCACGTGCACGGACACTAGCGACACCACGCGGGGTCCCAGCGGCTCGCCAAACGGTCCCTAGCACCTCCACAGCGCGCACACGGACACTAGCGACCCCGCGTGGGGTCCCAGCGGCTTGCCAAACTGTCCCTGTCACTTCCCCAGCTCGTCAACGGACACTAACGACCCCACGAGGGATCCCAGCGGCTCGCCAAACCGACCCTGGCACCCCCCCAGAGCGTACACGGACATGAGCGACCCCACGCGGGTTTCCAGCGACTCTCCAAACCGGCCCTGGCACCACCCCACCTCGCGCAAGGACAGTAGCGACCCCATGCGGGGTCCCCCCAGCTTGCCAAACCGTCCCTGGCGCCACCCCACCTCGCGCAAGGACAGTAGCGACCCCATGCGGGGTCCCCCCAGCTCGCCAAACCGTCCCTGGCGCCACCCCACCTCGCGCAAGGACAGTAGCGACCCCACGCGGTGTCCCACCAGCTCGACAAACCGGCCCTGGCACCATCCCACCTCGCGCAAGGACACTAGCGACCCCACGCGGGTTCCCAGCGGCTCTCCAAAGCATCCCTGGCGACTGCCCAGCGCGAACACGGGCCCCAGCGACTTTGCATGTGGTCCAAGCAGCTTGCCAAAGTGTCCCTGGCACATCTCCAGCACGCGCACTGGACCCAGCGACCTTGAGCGGGGTCCCAGCGGCTCGCAAATGGTCTCTGGCACATCCCCAACGCGCGCAGGGGCTCCACCGACTTTGCGCGTGGTCCAAGCAGCTTGCCAACTGGTCCCTGGCACCTACCCAGCGCTCTTACAAGGCCCAGCAACCCCACGCGGGGTCCCAGCGGCTGGCCACACCGCCCCTGGCACATCCCCAGCACGTGGAGGGGCACCAGTGATCCTGCGCGGGTTCCCAGCGGCTCGCTAAACGGTCCCTGGCACTTCCCCAGCATGCACACGGGGCCCAGCGACCCCGCAAGGGGTACCAGCAGCTCACCAAATGGTCCCTAGCACCACTCCAACAAGCACACGGGAACCAGCGACCACGTGCCGGGTCCCAGCGGCTCGCCAAATGGTCCCTGGCACCTCCACAGCTCGCACACAGACACTAGCGACCCCACGTGGGGTCCCAGCGGCTTGCCAAACCGTCCCTTGCGTCTCCCCAGCGTGTACACGTGCCTCATCGACCCCGCACGGGGTCCCAGCTGCATGCCAAACAGTCCCTAGCACCTCCCCAGCACGCACACGGACACTAGCGACCCCACGCGGGTTCCAAGCGGCTCGCCAAACCGACCCTGGCACCACCCCACCTCACGCACGGACAGTAGCGACCCCACGCGGGGTCCCAGCAGCTCGCCAAACCGTCCCTGGCGCCTCCCCAGCGTGTGCACGGGCCTCAACAACCCAGCACGCGGTCCCAGCAGCATGCCAAATGGTCCCTGGCACCTCCCCAGCACGTGCACAGACACTAGCGACACCATGCGGGGTCCCAGCGGCTCGCCAAACGGTCCCTAGCACCTCCCCAGCGCGCGCACGGACAATAGTGACCCCACGCAGTTTCCCAGCGGATCGCCAAACCGTCCCTGGTGCCTCCCCACCTCGCGCACGGACAGTAGCGACCCCAAGCAGAGTCCCTGCAGCTCGCCAAACCGTCCCTGGTTCCAGCTGTTCGTCAAATGGTACCTTTTACCACCCCAGCATGCACACGAGCCCCACCGACCCCGTGCGAGATCCCGGCAGCTCGCTAAATGGTCCCTGGCACCTCCAGAGCGCACACGCCCCAGCGACCCTGGGCGGAGTCCCAGCGGCTCGCCAAAAGGTCCCTGGCACCTCCCCAGCACGCGAACGGACACTAGCGACCCCACGCGGTTTCACAGCGGCTCGCCAAACCGACCCTGGCACCCCCCCAGAGCGTACACGGACATGAGCGACCCCACGCGGGTTTCCAGCGACTCTCCAAACCGGCCCTGGCACCACCCCACCTCGCGCAAGGACAGTAGCGACCCCATGCGGGGTCCCCCCAGCTTGCCAAACCGTCCCTGGCGCCACCCCACCTCGCGCAAGGACAGTAGCGACCCCATGCGGGGTCCCCCCAGCTCGCCAAACCGTTCCTGGCGCCACCCCACCTCGCGCAAGGACAGTAGCGACCCCACGCGGGGTCCCACCAGCTCGACAAACCGGCCCTGGCACCATCCCACCTCGCGCAAGGACACTAGCGACCCCACGCGGGTTCCCAGCGGCTCTCCAAAGCATCCCTGGCGACTGCCCAGCGCGAACACGGGCCCCAGCGACTTTGCATGTGGTCCAAGCAGCTTGCCAAAGTGTCCCTGGCACATCTCCAGCACGCGCACTGGACCCAGCGACCTTGAGCGGGGTCCCAGCGGCTCGCAAATGGTCTCTGGCACATCCCCAACGCGCGCAGGGGCTCCACCGACTTTGCGCGTGGTCCAAGCAGCTTGCCAACTGGTCCCTGGCACCTACCCAGCGCTCTTACAAGGCCCAGCAACCCCACGCGGGGTCCCAGCGGCTGGCCACACCGCCCCTGGCACATCCCCAGCACGTGGAGGGGCACCAGTGATCCTGCGCGGGTTCCCAGCGGCTCGCTAAACGGTCCCTGGCACTTCCCCAGCATGCACACGGGGCCCAGCGACCCCGCAAGGGGTACCAGCGGCTCACCAAATGGTCCCTAGCACCACTCCAACAAGCACACGGGAACCAGCGACCACGTGCCGGGTCCCAGCGGCTCGCCAAATGGTCCCTGGCACCTCCACAGCTCGCACACAGACACTAGCGACCCCACGTGGGGTCCCAGCGGCTTGCCAAACCGTCCCTTGCGTCTCCCCAGCGTGTACACGTGCCTCATCGACCCCGCGCGGGGTCCCAGCTGCATGCCAAACAGTCCCTAGCACCTCCCCAGCACGCACACGGACACTAGCGACCCCACGCGGGTTCCAAGCGGCTCGCCAAACCGACCCTGGCACCACCCCACCTCACGCACAGACAGTAGCGACCCCACGCGGGGTCCCAGCAGCTCGCCAAACCGTCCCTGGCGCCTCCCCAGTGTGTGCGCGGGCCTCAACAACCCTGCGCGGGGTCCTAGCAGCATGCCAAATGGTCCCTGACACCTCCCCAGCATGTGCATGGACACTAGCGACACCACGCGGGGTCCTAGCGAATCGCCAAACCATTCCTGGCGACTGCCCAGCGCGAACATGTGCCCCAGCGACATCGCGCATTGTCCAAGCAGCTTGCCAAAGTGTCCCTGGCACCTCCCCTGCGCGCCCACGGATCCCAGTGACTTTGCGCGTGTTCCAAGCAGCTTGCCAAATGGTCCCTAGCACCACTCCAACAAGCACACGGGAACCAGCGACCAAGTGCGGGGTCCCAGCGGCTCGTCAAATGGTCCCTGGCACCTAACCATCACATGCACGGACACTAGCGACACCACGCGGGGTCCCAGCGGCTCGCCAAACCGTCCCTAGCACCTCCACAGCGCGCACACGGACACTAGCGACACCACGCGGGGTCCCAGCGGCTCGCCAAACCGTCCCTAGCACCTCCACAGCGCGCACACGGACACTAACGACCCCACGAGGGATCCCAGCGGCTCGCCAAACCGACCCTGGCACCCCCCCAGAGCATACACGGACATGAGCGACCCCACGCGGGTTTCCAGCGACTCTCCAAACCGGCCCTGGCACCACCCCACCTCGCGCAAGGACAGTAGCGACCCCATGCGGGGTCCCCCCAGCTTGCCAAACCGTCCCTGGCGCCACCCCACCTCGCGCAAGGACAGTAGCGACCCCATGCGGGGTCCCCCCAGCTCGCCAAACCGTCCCTGGCGCCACCCCACCTCGCGCAAGGACAGTAGCGACCCCACGCGGTGTCCCACCAGCTCGACAAACCGGCCCTGGCACCATCCCACCTCGCGCAAGGACACTAGCGACCCCACGCGGGTTCCCAGCGGCTCTCCAAAGCATCCCTGGTGACTGCCCAGCGCGAACACGGGCCCCAGCGACTTTGCATGTGGTCCAAGCAGCTTGCCAAAGTGTCCCTGGCACATCTCCAGCACGCGCACTGGACCCAGCGACCTTGAGCGGGGTCCCAGCGGCTCGCAAATGGTCTCTGGCACATCCCCAACGCGCGCAGGGGCTCCACCGACTTTGCGCGTGGTCCAAGCAGCTTGCCAACTGGTCCCTGGCACCTACCCAGCGCTCTTACAAGGCCCAGCAACCCCACGCGGGGTCCCAGCGGCTGGCCACACCGCCCCTGGCACATCCCCAGCACGTGGAGGGGCACCAGTGATCCTGCGCGGGTTCCCAGCGGCTCGCTAAACGGTCCCTGGCACTTCCCCAGCATGCACACGGGGCCCAGCGACCCCGCAAGGGGTACCAGCAGCTCACCAAATGGTCCCTAGCACCACTCCAACAAGCACACGGGAACCAGCGACCACGTGCCGGGTCCCAGCGGCTCGCCAAATGGTCCCTGGCACCTCCACAGCTCGCACACAGACACTAGCGACCCCACGTGGGGTCCCAGCGGCTTGCCAAACCGTCCCTTGCGTCTCCCCAGCGTGTACACGTGCCTCATCGACCCCGCGCGGGGTCCCAGCTGCATGCCAAACAGTCCCTAGCACCTCCCCAGCACGCACACGGACACTAGCGACCCCACGCGGGTTCCAAGCGGCTGGCCAAACCGACCCTGGCACCACCCCACCTCACGCACGGACAGTAGCGACCCCACGCGGGGTCCCAGCAGCTCGCCAAACCGTCCCTGGCGCCTCCCCAGCGTGTGCACGGGCCTCAACAACCCAGCACGCGGTCCCAGCAGCATGCCAAATGGTCCCTGGCACCTCCCCAGCACGTGCACAGACACTAGCGACACCATGCGGGGTCCCAGCGGCTCGCCAAACGGTCCCTAGCACCTCCCCAGCGCGCGCACGGACAATAGTGACCCCACGCAGTTTCCCAGCGGATCGCCAAACCGTCCCTGGTGCCTCCCCACCTCGCGCAAGGACAGTAGCGACCCCACGCGGTGTCCCACCAGCTCGACAAACCGGCCCTGGCACCATCCCACCTCGCGCAAGGACACTAGCGACCCCACGCGGGTTCCCAGCGGCTCTCCAAAGCATCCCTGGTGACTGCCCAGCGCGAACACGGGCCCCAGCGACTTTGCATGTGGTCCAAGCAGCTTGCCAAAGTGTCCCTGGCACATCTCCAGCACGCGCACTGGACCCAGCGACCTTGAGCGGGGTCCCAGCGGCTCGCAAATGGTCTCTGGCACATCCCCAACGCGCGCAGGGGCTCCACCGACTTTGCGCGTGGTCCAAGCAGCTTGCCAACTGGTCCCTGGCACCTACCCAGCGCTCTTACAAGGCCCAGCAACCCCACGCGGGGTCCCAGCGGCTGGCCACACCGCCCCTGGCACATCCCCAGCACGTGGAGGGGCACCAGTGATCCTGCGCGGGTTCCCAGCGGCTCGCTAAACGGTCCCTGGCACTTCCCCAGCATGCACACGGGGCCCAGCGACCCCGCAAGGGGTACCAGCAGCTCACCAAATGGTCCCTAGCACCACTCCAACAAGCACACGGGAACCAGCGACCACGTGCCGGGTCCCAGCGGCTCGCCAAATGGTCCCTGGCACCTCCACAGCTCGCACACAGACACTAGCGACCCCACGTGGGGTCCCAGCGGCTTGCCAAACCGTCCCTTGCGTCTCCCCAGCGTGTACACGTGCCTCATCGACCCCGCGCGGGGTCCCAGCTTCATGCCAAACAGTCCCTAGCACCTCCCCAGCACGCACACGGACACTAGCGACCCCACGCGGGTTCCAAGCGGCTGGCCAAACCGACCCTGGCACCACCCCACCTCACGCACGGACAGTAGCGACCCCACGCGGGGTCCCAGCAGCTCGCCAAACCGTCCCTGGCGCCTCCCCAGCGTGTGCACGGGCCTCAACAACCCAGCACGCGGTCCCAGCAGCATGCCAAATGGTCCCTGGCACCTCCCCAGCACGTGCACAGACACTAGCGACACCATGCGGGGTCCCAGCGGCTCGCCAAACGGTCCCTAGCACCTCCCCAGCGCGCGCACGGACAATAGTGACCCCACGCAGTTTCCCAGCGGATCGCCAAACCGTCCCTGGTGCCTCCCCACCTCGCGCACGGACAGTAGCGACCCCAAGCAGAGTCCCTGCAGCTCGCCAAACCGTCCCTGGTGCCTCCCCAGAGCGCGAATGGGCCCCAGCGACCCCGCACGGGTTCCAGCTGTTCGTCAAATGGTACCTTTTACCACCCCAGCATGCACACGAGCCCCACCGACCCCGTGCGAGATCCCGGCAGCTCGCTAAATGGTCCCTGGCACCTCCCGAGCGCACACGCCCCAGCGACCCTGGGCGGAGTCCCAGCGGCTCGCCAAAAGGTCCCTGGCACCTCCCCAGCACGCGAACGGACACTAGCGACCCCACGCGGTTTCACAGCGGCTCGCCAAACCGACCCTGGCACCCCCCCAGAGCGTACACGGACATGAGCGACCCCACGCGGGTTTCCAGCGACTCTCCAAACCGGCCCTGGCACCACCCCACCTCGCGCAAGGACAGTAGCGACCCCATGCGGGGTCCCCCCAGCTTGCCAAACCGTCCCTGGCGCCACCCCACCTCGCGCAAGGACAGTAGCGACCCCATGCGGGGTCCCCCCAGCTCGCCAAACCGTCCCTGGCGCCACCCCACCTCGCGCAAGGACAGTAGCGACCCCACGCGGTGTCCCACCAGCTCGACAAACCGGCCCTGGCACCATCCCACCTCGCGCAAGGACACTAGCGACCCCATGCGGGTTCCCAGCGGCTCTCCAAAGCATCCCTGGCGACTGCCCAGCGCGAACACGGGCCCCAGCGACTTTGCATGTGGTCCAAGCAGCTTGCCAAAGTGTCCCTGGCACATCTCCAGCACGCGCACTGGACCCAGCGACCTTGAGCGGGGTCCCAGCGGCTCGCAAATGGTCTCTGGCACATCCCCAACGCGCGCAGGGGCTCCACCGACTTTGCGCGTGGTCCAAGCAGCTTGCCAACTGGTCCCTGGCACCTACCCAGCGCTCTTACAAGGCCCAGCAACCCCACGCGGGGTCCCAGCGGCTGGCCACACCGCCCCTGGCACATCCCCAGCACGTGGAGGGGCACCAGTGATCCTGCGCGGGTTCCCAGCGGCTCGCTAAACGGTCCCTGGCACTTCCCCAGCATGCACACGGGGCCCAGCGACCCCGCAAGGGGTACCAGCGGCTCACCAAATGGTCCCTAGCACCACTCCAACAAGCACACGGGAACCAGCGACCACGTGCCGGGTCCCAGCGGCTCGCCAAATGGTCCCTGGCACCTCCACAGCTCGCACACAGACACTAGCGACCCCACGTGGGGTCCCAGCGGCTTGCCAAACCGTCCCTTGCGTCTCCCCAGCGTGTACACGTGCCTCATCGACCCCGCGCGGGGTCCCAGCTGCATGCCAAACAGTCCCTAGCACCTCCCCAGCACGCACACGGACACTAGCGACCCCACGCGGGTTCCAAGCGGCTCGCCAAACCGACCCTGGCACCACCCCACCTCACGCACGGACAGTAGCGACCCCACGCGGGGTCCCAGCAGCTCGCCAAACCGTCCCTGGCGCCTCCCCAGCGTGTGCACGGGCCTCAACAACCCAGCACGCGGTCCCAGCAGCATGCCAAATGGTCCCTGGCACCTCCCCAGCACGTGCACAGACACTGGCGACACCATGCGGGGTCCCAGCGGCTCGCCAAACGGTCCCTAGCACCTCCCCAGCGCGCGCACGGACAATAGTGACCCCACGCAGTTTCCCAGCGGATCGCCAAATCGTCCCTGGTGCCTCCCCACCTCGCGCACGGACAGTAGCGACCCCAAGCAGAGTTCCTGCAGCTCGCCAAACCGTCCCTGGTGCCTCCCCAGAGCGCGAATGGGCCCCAGCGACCCCGCACGGGTTCCAGCTGTTCGTCAAATGGTACCTTTTACCACCCCAGCATGCACACGAGCCCCACCGACCCCGTGCGAGATCCCGGCAGCTCGCTAAATGGTCCCTGGCACCTCCAGAGCGCACACGCCCCAGCGACCATGGGCGGAGTCCCAGCGGCTCGCCAAAAGGTCCCTGGCACCTCCCCAGCACGCGAACGGACACTAGCGACCCCACGCGGTTTCACAGCGGCTCGCCAAACCAAACCTGGCACCACCCCACCTCGCGCACGGACAGTTGCGACCCCACGCGGGGTCCCAGCAGATCGCCAAACCGGCCCTGGCGCCTCCCCAGCGTGTGCACGGGCCTCAACAACCCCGCGCAGGGTCCCAGCAGCATGCCAAACGGTCCCTAGCACCTCCCCAGCACGTGGAGGGGCACCAGTGATCCTGCGCGGGTTCCCAGCGGCTCGCAAACGGTCCATGGCACTTCCCCAGCACGCGCACGGGGCCCAGCGACCCCGCACGGAGTACCAGCGGCTCACCAAATGATCCCTAGCACCACTCCAACAAGCACACGGGAACCAGTGACCACGTGCGGGGTCCCAGCGGCTTGCCAAACGGTCCCTAGCACCTCCACAGCTCACACACGGACACTAGCGACGCCACGTGGGGTCCCAGCGGCTTGCCAAACCGTCCCTGGCGCCTACCCAGCGTGTACACGTGCCTCATCGACCCTGCGAGGGGTCCCAGCGGCATGCCAAATGGTCCCTGGCACCTCCCCAGCGCGCACACGGACACTAGCGACCCCACGCGGGTCCCAGCGGCTCGCCAAACCATTCCTGGCGACTGCCCAGCGCGAACATGGGCCCCAGCGACATCGTGCATGGTCCAAGCAGCTTCCCAAAGTGTCCCTGGCACCTCCCCTGCGCGCCCACGGTTCCCAGCGACCCTGCGCGGAGTCCCTGCGTTTCGCCAAATGGTCCCTGGCACCTCCCCAGCGTGTGCGCGGGCCCCAGCGACCCCGAGCGGGGTCCCAGCGGCTCGCCAAATGGTCCCTGGCACCTCCCCATCACGTGCATGGACACTAGCGACACCACGCGGGGTCCCAGGGGCTCGCAAAACGGTCCCTAGCACCTCCCCAGCGCGTGCAAGGACACCAGCGACACCGCGTGGGGTCCCAGCGGCTTGCCAAACGGTCCCTGTCACCTCCCCAGCTCGCGAACGTACACTAGCGACCCCACACGGGGTCCCAGCGGCTCGCCAAACCGACCCTGGCACACCCCCAGCGCGCACACGGACACTAGCGACCCCACGCAGGTTCCCAGCGGCTCGCCAAACCATCCCTGGCGACTGCCCAGCGCGAACACGAGCCCCAGCGACCTCGCGCGTGTTCCAAGCAGCTTACCAAAGTGTCCCTGGCACATCTCCAGCACGCGCACTGGACCCAGCGACCTTGTGCGGGGTCCCAGCGGCTCGCAAATGGTCCCTGGCACATCCCCAACGCGCGCACGGGCTCCAGCGACTTTGCGCTTGGTCCAAGCAGCTTGCCAAATGGTCCCTGGCACCTACCCAGTGCTCTTACAAGGCCCAGCAACCCCATGCGGGGTCCCAGCGTCTCGCCACACCGTCCCTGGCACATCCCCAGCACGTGGAGGGGCACCAGTGATCCTGCGCGGGTTCCCAGCGGCTCGCTAAACGGTCCCTGGCACTTCCCCAGCATGCACACGGGGCCCAGCGACCCCGCAAGGGGTACCAGCAGCTCACCAAATGGTCCCTAGCACCACTCCAACAAGCACACGGGAACCAGCGACCACGTGCGGAGTCCCAGCGGCTCGCCAAATGGTCCCTGGCACCTCTAAAGCTCGCACACGGACACTAGCGACCCCACGTGGGGTCCCAGCGGCTTGCCAAACCGTCCCTTGCGTCTCCCCAGCGTGTACACGTGCCTCATCGACCCCGCGCGGGGTCCCAGCTGCATGCCAAACAGTCCCTAGCACCTCCCCAGCGCGCACACGGACACTAGCGACCCCACGCGGGTTCCAAGCGGCTGGCAAAACCGACCCTGGCACCACCCCACCTCGCGCACGGACAGTAGCGACCCCACGCGGGGTCCCAGCAGCTCGCCAAACCGTCCCTGGCGCCACCCCAGCGTGTGCACGGGCCTTAACAACCCAGCGTGCGGTCCCAGCAGCATTCCAAATGGTCCCTGGCACCTCCCCAGCACGTGCACGGACACTAGCGACACCATGCGGGGTCCCAGCGGCTCGCCAAACTGTCCCTGGCACCTCCCCAGCACACACACGGACACTAGCGACCCCACGCGGTTTCCCAGCGGCTCGCCAAACCGACCCTGGCACCACCCCACCTCGCGCACGGACAGTAGCGACCCCACGCGGGGTCCCAGCAGATCGCCAAACCGGCCCTGGCGCCTCCCCAGCGTGTGCACGGGCCTCAACAACCCTGCGCAGGGTCCCAGCAGCATGCCAAATGCTCCCTGGCACCTCCCCATCACGTGCACGGACACTAGCGACACCACGCGGGGTCCCAGCGGCTCGCCAAACGGTCCCTAGCACCTCCCCAGCGCGCACACGGACACTATCGACCACACACGGGGTCCCAGCGTATCGCCAAACCGCCCCTGGCACATCCCCAGCACGTGGAGGGGCACCAGTGATCCTGCGCGGGTTCCCAGCGGCTCGCTAAACGGTCCCTGGCACTACCCCAGCACGCGCACGGGGCCCAGCGACCCCGCACAGAGTACCAGCGGCTCACCAAATGGTCCCTAGCACCACTCCAACAAGCACACGGGAACCAGCGACCACGTGCGGGGTCCCAGCGGCTCGCCAAACGGTCCCTGGCACCTCCACAGCTCGCACACGGACACTAGCGACGCCACGTGGGGTCCCAGCGGCTTGCCAAACCGTCCCTGGCGCCTCCCCAGCGTGTACACGTGCCTCATCGACCCCGCGAGGGGTCCCAGCGGCATGCCAAATGGTCCCTGGCACCTCCCCAGCGCGCACACGGACACTAGCGACCCCACGCGGGGTCCCAGTGGCTTGCCAAACCGACCCTGGCACCACCCCACCTCGCGCACGGACAGTAGCAACCCCACGCGGGGTCCCAGCAGATTGCCAAACCGGCCCTGGCGCCTCCCCAGCGTGTGCACGGGCCTCAACAACCCAGCGCAGTGTCCCAGCAACATGCCAAATGGTCCCTGGCACCTCCCCATCACGTGCACGGACACTAGCGACCCCACGCGGGGTCCCAGCGGCTCGCCAAACCATTCCTGGCGACTGCCTAGCGCGAACATGGGCCCCAGCGACATCGCGCATGGTCCAAGCAGCTTGCCAAAGTGTCCCTGGCGCCTCCCTTGCGCGCCTACAGGTCACAGCGACCCTGCGCGGAGTCCCTGCGTTCCACCAAATGGTCCCTGGCACCTCCCCAGCGCGTGCACGGGCCCCAGCGACCCTAAGCGGGGTCCCAGCGGCTCGCCAAATGATCCCTGGCACCTAATCATCACGTGCACGGACACTAGTGACACCACGCGGGGACCCAGCGGCTCGCCAAACGGTCCCTAGCACCTCCCCAGCGCGTACACGGACACTAGCGACCCCACGAGGGGTCCCAGCGGCTCGCCAAACCGACCCTGGCACCCCCCCAGCGCACACACGGACACGAGCGACCCCACGCGGGTTCCCAGCGACTTTCCAAACCGGCGCTGGCACCACCCCACCTCGCGCAAGGACAGTAGCTACCCCATGCGGGGTCCCCCCAGCTCGACAAACCGGCCCTGGCACCATCCCACCTCGCGCAAGGACACTAGCGACCCCACGCGGGTTCCCAGCGGTTCTCCAAAGCATCCCTGGCGACTGCCCAGCGCGAACACGGGCCCCAGCGACTTTGCATGTGGTCCAAGCAGCTTGCCAAAGTGTCCCTGGCACATCTCCAGCACGCAAACTGGACCCAGCGACCTTGCGCGGGGTCCCAGCGGCTCGCAAATGGTCCCTGGCACATCCCCAACGAGCGCACGGGCTCCAGCGACATTGCGCGTGGTCCAAGCAGCTAGCCAAATGGTCCCTGGCACCTACCCAGCGCACTTACAAAGCCCAGCAACCCCACGCGGGGTCCCAGCGGCTCGCCAAACAATCCCTGGTACTTCATCAGCGCTCACACGGGCACTATCGACCCCACGCGGGGTCCCAGCGGCTCGCCAAACAATCCCTGGTACCTCCTCAGTGCGCACACGGGCACTATCGACCGCACGCGGGGTTCCAGCAGATCCCCAAACCGTCCCTGGCACATCCCCAGCACGTGGAGGGGCACCAGTTATTCTGCGCGGGTTCCCAGCGGCTCGCTAAATGGTCCCTGGCACTTCCACAGCACGCGCACGGGGCCCAGCGACCCCGCACGGGGTACCAGCGGCTCACCAAATGGTCCCTAGCACCACTCCAACAAGCACCCGGGAACCAGCGACCACGTGCGGGGTCCCAGCGGCTCGCCAAATGGTCCCTGGCACCTCCACAGCTCGCACACGGACACTAGCGACCCCACGTGGGGTCCCAGCGGCTTGCCAAACCGTCCCTTGCGTCTCCCCAGCGTGTACACGTGCCTCATCGACCCCGCGCGGGGTCCCAGCTGCATGCCAAACAGTCCCTAGCACCTCCCCAGCACGCACACGGACACTAGCGACCCCGCGCGGGTTCCAAGCGGCTGGCAAAACCAACCCTGGCACCACCCCACCTCGCGCACAGACAGTAGCGACCCCACGCAGGGTCCCAGCAGCTCGCCAAACCGTCCCTGGCGCCTCCCCAGCGTGTGGACGGCCCTCAACATCCCAGCGCGCGGTCCCAGCAGCATGCCAAATGGTCCCTGGCACCTCCCCAGCACTTGCACGGACACTAGCGACACCATGCGGGGTCCCAGCGGCTCGCCAAACGGTCCCTAGCACCTCCCCAGCACGCACACGGACACTAGCGACCCCACGCGGTTTCCCAGCGGCTCGCCAAACCGACCCTGGCATCACCCCACCTCGCGCACGGACAGTAGCGACCCCACGCGGGGTCCCAGCAGATCGCCAAACCGGCCCTGGCGCCTCCCCAGCGTGTGCACGGGCCTCAACAACCCCGTGCAGGGTCCCAGCAGCATGCCAAATGGTCCTTGGCACCTCCCCATCACGTGCACGGACACTAGCGACCACACACGGGGTCCCAGCGGATCGCCAAACCGCCCCTGGCACATCCCCAGCACGTGGAGGGGCACCAGTGAACCTGCGCGGGTTCCCAGCGGCTCGCTAAACGGTCACTGGCACTACCCCAGCACGCGCACGGGGCCCAGCGACCCCGCACGGAGTACCAGCGGCTCACCAAATGGTCCCTAGCACCACTCCAACAAGCACACGGGAACCAGCGACCACGTGCGGGGTCCCAGCGGCTTGCCAAACGGTCCCTGGCACCTCCACAGCTCGCACACGGACACTAGCGACGCCACGTGGGGTCCCAGCGGCTTGCCAAACCGTCCCTGGCGCCTCCCCAGCGTGTACACGTGCCTCATCGACCCCGCGAGGGGTCCCAGCGGCATGCCAAATGGTCCCTGGCACCTCCCCAGCGTGCACACGGACACTAGCGACCCCACGCGGGGTCCCAGCGGCTCGCCAAACCATTCCTGGCGACTGCCCAGCGCGAACATGGGCCCCAGTGACATCGCGCATGGTCCAAGCAGCTTGCCAAAGTGTCCCTGGCACCTCCCCTGCACGCCCACGGGTCCCAGCGACTTTGCGCATGGTCCAAGCAGCTTGCCAAATGGTCCCTGGCACCTCCCCAGCGCGTGCACGGGCCCCAGCGACCCCGAGCGGGGTCCCAGCGGCTAGCCAAATGGTCCCTGGCACCTCCCCATCACGTGCATGGACACTAGCGACACCACGCGGGGTCCCAGCAGCTCGCCAAATGGTCCCTGGCACCTACACAGTGCACTTACAGGGCCCAGCAACCCCACGTGGGTTCCCAGCGTCTTGCCAAACCTACCCTGGCACCTCCTCAGCGCTCAAACAGACACTAGCGACCGCACGCAGGGTCCCATCAGCTCGCCAAACCATCCCTGGCAAATCCCCAGAACGTGCAGGGGCACCAGCGATCCTGCGCGGGTTCCCAGAGGCTCGCTAAATGGTCCCTGACACCTCCCCAGTGCACGCACGTCGCCCAGCAACCCCGCACGGTGTACCAGCAGCTCGCCAAAAGGTCCCTGGCACCTCTCCAGCAAGCACACGGGCACCAGTGACCCCAAGTGGGGTCCCAGCGGCTCGCCAAACGGTCCCTGCCACCACCCCAGTGCGCGCACTAGGCCCAGCAACCCCACGCAGGGTCACAGCGGCTTGCCAAACCGTCCCTGGCACCTCCCCAGTGCACAAACGGACACTAGTGACCCCACGTGGGGTCCCAGTGGCTCGCCAAACATTCCCTTTCACCTCCCCAGCACGCACACGGACACTAGCGACCCCACGTGGGTTCCCAGCAGCTCGCCAAACCGTCCCTGGTGCCTCCCGAGCATGTGCACGGGCCTCAACAACCCCGCGCGGGGTCCCAGCAGCAAGCCAAATGGTCCCTGGCACAACCACAGCACGTGCACGGACACTAGCGACCCCACGCGGGGTCCCAGCGGCTCGCCAAACCGACCCTGGCACCACCCCACCTAGCGCACGGACAGTAGCGACCCCACGCGGGGTCCCAGCAGGTCGGCAAATGGTCCCTGGCGACTACCCAGCGTGTGCACGGGCCTCAACAACCCCACGCGGGGTCCCAGCGGCTCGCCAAACCGACCCTGGCACCCCCCCAGCGCGCACATGGACACTAGCGACCTTGCGCGTGGTCCAAGCATCTTGCCAAAGTGTCCCTGGCACATCTCCAGCACGCGCACTGGACCAAGCGACCTTGCGCGTAGTCCAAGCAGCTTGCCAAGGCCCAGCAACCCCACGCGGGCTTCCAAAGGCTCACCAAACTATCCCTGGCGCCTCCCCAGCGCGTGCACGGGCCTCAGTGACCCCGCGCGGGGTCCCAGCGGCATTCCAAATGGTCCCTGGCACCTCCCCAGCACGCGCATGGGCACCAGCGATCCTGCGCGGGTTGCCAGCAGCTCGCTAAACGGACCCTGGCAACTCCCCAGCACGCGCAAGGACACTAGCAATCCAGCGCGGGGTCCCAGCGGCATGCCAAATGGTCCCTGGCACCTCCCCAGCGTGCACACGGACACTAGCGACCCCACGCGGGGTCCTAGTGGCTCGCCAAACCATTCCTGGCGACTGCCCAGTGCGAACATGGGCCCCAGCGACATCGCGCATGGTCCAAGCAGCTTGCCAAAGTGTCCCTGGCACCTCCCCTGCACGCCCACGGGTCCCAGCGACTTTGCGCGTGGTCCAAGCAGCTTGCCAAATGGTCCCTGGCACCTCCCCAGCGCGTGCACGGGCCCCAGCGACCCCGAGCGGGGTCCCAGCGGCTAGCCAAATGGTCCCTGGCACCTCCCCATTACGTGCATGGACACTAGCGACACCAAGCGGGGTCCCAGCAGCTTGCCAAATGGTCCCTGGCACCTACACAGTGCACTTACAGGGCCCAGCAACCCCACGTGGGGTCCCAGCGTCTTGCCAAACCTACCCTGGCACCTCCTCAGCGCTCAAACAGACACTAGCGACCGCACGCAGGGTCCCATCAGCTCGCCAAACCATCCCTGGCAAATCCCCAGAACGTGCAGGGGCACCAGCGATCCTGCGCGGGTTCCCAGAGGCTCGCTAAATGGTCCCTGACACCTCCCCAGTGCAGGCACGTCGCCCAGCAAACCCGCACGGTGTACCAGCAGCTCGCCAAATGGTCCCTGGCACCTCTCCAGCAAGCACACGGGCACCAGTGACCCCAAGTGGGGTCCCAGCGGCTCACCAAACGGTCCCTGCCACCACCCCAGTGCGCGCACTAGGCCCAGCAACCCCACGCAGGGTCACAGCGGCTTGCCAAACCGTCCCTGGCACCTCCCCAGCGCGCAAACGGACACTAGTGACCCCACGTGGGGTCCCAGCGGCTCGCCAAACATTCCCTTTCACCTCCCCAGCACGCACACGGACACTAGCGACCCCACGTGGGTTCCCAGCAGCTCGCCAAACCCTCCCTGGTGCCTCCCGAGCGTGTGCACGGGCCTCAACAACCCCGCGCGGGGTCCCAGCAGCATGCCAAATGGTCCCTGGCACAACCACAGCACGTGCACGGACACTAGCGACCCCACGCGGGGTCCCAGCGGCTCGCCAAACCGACCCTGGCACCACCCCACCTCGCGCACGGACAGTAGCGAGCCCACGCGGGGTCCCAGCAGGTCGGCAAATGGTCCCTGGCGACTACCCAGCGTGTGCACGGGCCTCAACAACCCCACGCGGGGTCCCAGCGGCTCGCCAAACCGACCCTGGCACCCCCCCAGCGCGCACACGGACACTAGCGACCCCACACGGGTTCCCAGCGGCTCGCTAAACCATCCCTGGCGACTGCCCAGTGCGAACACGGGCCCCAGCGACCTTGCGCGTAGTCCAAGCAGCTTGCCAAGGCCCAGCAACCCCACGCGGGCTTCCAAAGGCTCACCAAACTATCCCTGGCGCCTCCCCAGCGCGTGCACGGGCCTCAGCGACCCCGCGCGGGGTCCCAGCGGCATTCCAAATGTTCCCTGGCACCTCCCCAGCACGCGCATGGGCACCAGCGATCCTGCGCGGGTTGCCAGCAGCTCGCTAAACGGACCCTGGCAACTCCCCAGCACGCGCAAGGACACTAGCAATCCAGCGCGGGGTCCCAGCGGCTCGCCAAACGGTCCCTGGCACCTCCCCAGCACGCGACCGGTCACTAGCGACCCCACGCGGGGTCCCAGCGGCTCGCCAAAACAACCCTGGCACCAACCCATCTCGCGCATGGACAGTAGCGACCCCACGCGTGGTCACAGCGGCTCGCTAAACCATCCCTGGCGACTGCCCAGTGCGAACACGGGCCCCAGCGACCTTGCGCGTGGTCCAAGCAGCTTGCCAAAGTGTCCCTGGCACATCTCCAGCACTCGCACTTGACCAAGCGACATTGCGCGTAGTCCAAGCAGCTTGCCAAATGGTCCCTGGCACCTACCCAGCGCACTTACAAGGCCCAGCAACCCCACGAGGGGTCCCAGCGGCTCGCCAAACAATCCCTGGTACCTCCTCAGCGCTCACACGGGCAATATCGACCGCACGCGGGGTCCCAGCGACTCGCCAAATGGTCCCTGGCACCTCTCCAACAAGCACACGGGAACCAGCGACCACGTGCGGGGTCCCAGTGGCTCGCCAAACGGTCCCTGGCACCTCCACAGCTCGCACACGGACACTAGCGACCCCATGCGGGCTTCCAAAGGCTCACCAAACTATCCCTGGCGCCTCCCCAGCGCGTGCACGGGCATCAGCGACCACGCGCGGGGTCCCAGCGGCATTCTAAATGGTCCCTGGCACCTCCCCAGCACGTGCATGGGCACCAGCGATCCCGCGCGGGTTGCCAGCAGCTCGCTAAACGGACCCTGGCAACTCCCCAGCACGCGCAAGGACACTAGCAATCCAGAGCGGGGTCCCAGCGGCTCGCCAAACGGTCCCTGGCACCTCCCCAGCACGCACACGGACAGTAGCGACCCCACGCGGGGTCCCAGCAGATCGCCAAACCGGTCCTGGCGCCTCCCCAGCGTGTGCACGGGCCCCACCGACCCTAAGCGGGGTCCCAGCGGCTCGCCAAATGGTCCCTGGCACCTAATCATCACGTGCACGGACACTAGCGACACCACGCGGGGTCCCAGCGGCTCGCCAAACGGTCCCTAGCACCTCCCCAGCGCGTACACGGACACTTGCGACCCCACGAGGGGTCCCAGCGGCTCGCCAAACCGACCCTGGCACCCCCCCAGCGCACACACGGACACGAGCGACCCCACGCGGGTTCCCAGCGACTCTCCAAACCGGCGCTGGCACCACCCCACCTCGCGCAAGGACAGTAGCGACCCCATGCGGGGTCCCCCCAGCTCGACAAACCGTCCCTGGCACCATCCCACCTCGCGCAAGGACACTAGCGACCCCACGCGGGTTCCCAGCGGCTCTCCAAAGCATCCCTGGCGACTGCCCAGCGCGAACACGGGCCCCAGCGACTTTGCATGTGGTCCAAGCAGCTTGCCAAAGTGTCCCTGGCACATCTCCAGCACGCGCACTGGACCCAGCGACCTTGCGCGGGGTCCCAGCGGCTCGCAAATGGTCCCTGGCACATCCCCAACGCGCGCACGGGCTCCAGCGATTTTGCGCGTGGTCCAAGCAGCTAGCCAAATGGTCCCTGGCACCTACCCAGCGCTCTTACAAGGCCCAGCAACCCCACGCGGGGTCCCAGCGGCTCGCCACACCGTCCCTGGCACATCCCCAGCACGTGGAGGGGCTCCAGTGATCCTGCGCGGGTTCCCAGCGGCTCGCTAAACGGTCCCTGGCACTTCCCCAGCATGCACACGGGGCCCAGCGACCCCGCAAGGGGTACCAGCGGCTCACCAAATGGTCCCTAGCACCACTCCAACAAGCACAAGGGAACCAGCGACCACGTGCGGGGTCCCAGCGGCTCACCAAATGGTCCCTGGCACCTCCACAGCTCGCACACGGACACTAGCGACCCCACATGGGGTCCCAGCGGCTTGCCAAACCGTCCCTTGCGTCTCCCCAGCGTGTACACGTGCCTCATCGACCCCGCGCGGGGTCCCAGCTGCATGCCAAATGGTCCCTGGCACCTCCCCAGCACTTGCACGGACACTAGCGACACCATGCGGGGTCCCAGCGGCTCGCCAAACGGTCCCTAGCACCTCCCCAGCGCGCACACGGACACTAGCGACCCCACGCGGTTTCCCAGCGGCTCGCCAAACCGACCCTGGCACCACCCCACCTCGCGCACGGACAGTAGCGACCCCACGCGGGGTCCCAGCAGATCGCCAACCGGCACTGGCGCCTCCCCAGCGTGTGCACGGGCCTCAACAACCCCGCGCAGGGTCCCAGCAGCATGCCAAATGGTCCCTGGCACCTTCCCAGCTCGCGAACGGACACTAGCGACCCCACACGGGTCCCAGCGGCTCGCCAAACCGACCCTGGCACACCCCCAGCGCGCACACGGACACTAGCGACCCCACGCAGGTTCCCAGCGGCTCGCCAAACCATCCCTGGCGACTGCCCAGCGCGAACACGAGCCCCAGCGACCTCGCGCGTGTTCCAAGCAGCTTGCCAAAGTGTCCCTGGCACCTACACAGTGCACTTACAGGGCCCAGCAACCCCACGTGGGGTCCCAGCGGCTTGACAAACCTACCCTGGCACCTCCTCAGCGCTCAAACAGACACTAGCGACCGCACGCGGGGTCCCATCAGCTCGCCAAACCATCCCTGGCATATCCCCAGAACGTGCAGGGGCACCAGCGATCCTGCGCGGGTTCCCAGAGTCTCGCTAAATGGTCCCTGACACCTCCCCAGTGCGCGCACGTGGCCCAGCAACCTCGCACGTTGTACCAGCGGCTCGCCAAATGGTCCCTGGCACCTCTCCAGCAAGCACACGGACACTAGCGACCACACGCGGGGTCCCAGCAGGTCGGCAAATGGTCCCTGTCACCTCCCCAGCTCGCGAACGGACACTAGCGACCCCACGCGGGGTCACAGCGGCTTGCCAAACCGTCCCTGGCACCTCCCCAGCGCGCAAACGGACACTAGCGACCCCACGTGGGGTCCCAGCGGCTCGCCAAACATTCCCTTTCACCTCCCCAGCACGCACACGGACACTAGCGACCACACGCGGGGTCCCAGCAGGTCGGCAAATGGTCCCTGTCACCTCCCCAGCTCGCGAACGGACACTAGCGACCCCACGCGGGGTCCCAGTGGCTCGCCAAACCTACCCTGGCACCTCCCCAGCGCGCACACGGACACTAGCGACCCCACGCGGGTTCACAGCGGTTCGCTAAACCATCCCTGGCGATTGCCCAGCGCGAACACGGGCCCCAGCGACCTTGCGCGTTGTCCAAGCAGCTTGCCAAAGTGTCCCTGGCACATCTCCAGCACGCGCACTGGACCAAGCGACCTTGCGCGTAGTCCAAGCAGCTTGCTAAATGGTCCCTGGCACCTACCCAGCGCACTTACAAGGCCCAGCAACCCCACGCGGGGTCCCAGCGGCTCGCCAAACAATCCCTGGTACCTCCTCAGCGCTCACACGGGCACTATCGACCGCACGCGTGGTCCCAGCGGCTCGCCAAATGGTCCCTGGCACCTCTCCAACAAGCATACGGGAACCAGCGACCATGTGCGGGGTCCCAGCGGATCGCCAAACGGTCCCTGGCACCAACCCATCTCGCGCACGGACAGTAGCGACCCCACGCGGGGTCCCAGCGGCTTGCCAAACCGTCCCTGGCGCCTCCGCAGCGTGTGCACGTGCCTCATCGACCCCGCGCGGGGTCCCAGGTGCATGCCAAATGGTCCCTGGCACCTCCCCAGCGTGCACACGAACACTAGCGACCCCACGCGGTGTTCCAGCGGCTCGCCAAGCCATTCCTGGCAACTGCCCAGCGCGAACATGGGCCCCAGTGACATCGCGCATGGTCCAAGCAGCTTGCCAAAGTGACCCTGGCACCACCCCACCTCACGCACGGACAGTAGCGACCCCACGCGGGGTCCCAGCAGCTCGCCAAACCTTCCCTGGCGCCTCCCCAGCGTGTGCACGGGCCTCAACAACCCCGCGCGCGGTCCTGGCAGCATGCCAAATGGTCCCTGGCACCTCCCCAGCACGTGCACGGACACAAGCGACTCCGCGTGGGGTCCCAGCGGCTTGCGAAACGGTCCCTGTCACCTCCCCAGCTCGCGAACGGACACTAGCGACCCCACGCGGGGTCCCAGCGCCTCGCCAAACCGACCCTGGCACCCCCCCAGCGCGCACACGGACACTAGCGACCCCACGCGGTTTCCCAGCGGCTCGTCAAACCGACCCTGGCACCAACCCACCTCACGCACGGACAGTAGCGACCCCACGCGGGGTCCCAGCAGATCGCCAAACCGGCCCTGGCGCCTCCCCAGCGTGTGCACGGGCCTCAACAACCCCGCGCAGGGTCCCAGCAGCATGCCAAATGGTCCCTGGCACCTCCCCATCACGTGCACGGACACTAGCGACACCACGCGGGGTCCCAGCGGCTCGCCAAACGGTCCCTAGCACCTCCCCAGCGCGCACACGGACACTATCGACCACACGCGGGGTCCCAGAGGCTCGCCAAACCGTCCCTGGCACATCCCCAGCACGTGGAGGGGCACCAGTGATCCTGCGCGGGGTCCCAGCGGCTCGCTAAACGGTCCCTGGCACTTCCCCAGCACGCGCACGGGGCCCAGCGACCCCGCACGGAGTACCAGCGGCTCACCAAATGGTCCCTAGCACCACTCCAACAAGCACATGGGAACCAGCGACCACGTGCGGGGTCCCAGCGGCTTGCCAAACCGTCCCTGGCGCCTCCCCAGCGTGTACGTGTGCCTCATCGACCCCGCGAGTGGTCCCAGCGGCATGCCAAATGGTCCCTGGCACCTCCCCAGCGCGCACACGGACACTAGCGACCCCACGCGGTGTCCCAGCGGCTCGCTAAACCATTCCTGGCGACTGCCTAGTGCAAACATGGGCCCCAGCGACATCGCGCATGGTCCAAGCAGCTTGCCAAAGTGTCCCTGGCACCTCCCCTGCGCGCCCACGGGTCCCAGCGACCCTGCGCGGAGTCCCTGCGTTTCGCCAAATGGTCCCTGGCACCTCCCCAGCGCGCACACGGACACTAGCGACCCCACGCGGGGTCCCAGCGGCTCGCCAAACCATCCCTGGCGACTGCCCAGCGCGAACACGAGCCCCAGCGACCCCGCGCGTTTTCCAAGCAACTTGCCAAAGTGTCCCTGGCACATCTCCAGCATGCGCACTGGACCCAGCGACCTTGCGCGGGGTCCCAGCGGCTCGCAAATGGTCCCTGGCACATCCCCAGCGCGCGCACGGGCCCAAGCGACTTTGCGCGTGGTCCAAGCAGCTTGCCAAATGGTCCCTGGCACCTACCCAGCACGTGCACGGACACAAGCGACTCCGCGTGGGGTCCCAGCGGCTTGCGAAACGGTCCCTGTCACCTCCCCAGCTCGCGAACGGACACTAGCGACCCCACGCGGGGTCCCAGCGCCTCGCCAAACCGACCCTGGCACCCCCCCAGCGCGCACACGGACACTAGCGACCCCACGCGGTTTCCCAGCGGCTCGCCAAACCGACCCTGGCACCAACCCACCTCACGCACGGACAGTAGCGACCCCACGCGGGGTCCCAGCAGATCGCCAAACCGGCCCTGGCGCCTCCCCAGCGTGTGCACGGGCCTCAACAACCCCGCGCAGGGTCCCAGCAGCATGCCAAATGGTCCCTGGCACCTCCCCATCACGTGCACGGACACTAGCGACACCATGCGGGTTCCCAGCGGCTTGCCAAAAGGTCCCTAGCACCTCCCCAGCGCGCACACGGACACTATCGACCACACGCGGGGTCCCAGAGGCTCGCCAAACCGTCCCTGGCACATCCCCAGCACGTGGAGGGGCACCAGTGATCCTGCGCGGGGTCCCAGCTGCTCGCTAAACGGTCCCTGGCACTTCCCCAGCACGCGCACGGGGCCCAGCGACCCCGCACGGAGTACCAGCGGCTCACCAAATGGTCCCTAGCACCACTCCAACAAGCACACGGGAACCAGCGACCACGTGCGGGGTCCCAGCGGCTTGCCAAACCGTCCCTGGCGCATCCCCAGCGTGTACGCGTGCCTCATCGACCCCGCGAGTGGTCCCAGCGGCATGCCAAATGGTCCCTGGCACACCCCCAGCGCGCACACGGACACTAGCGACCCCACGCGGGGTCCCAGCGGCTCGCCAAACCATTCCTGGCGACTGCCCAGCGCGAACATGGGACCCAGCGACATCGCGCATGGTCCAAGCAGCTTGCCAAAGTGTCCCTGGCACCTCCCCTGCGCGCCCACGGGTCCCAGCGACCCTGAGCGGAGTCCCTGCGTTTCGCCAAATGGTCCCTAGCACCTCCCCAGCGCGCACACGGACACTAGCGACCCCACGCGGGGTCCCAGCGGCTCGCCAAACCATCCCTGGCGACTGCCCAGCGCGAACACGAGCCCCAGCAACCTCGCGCGTGTTCCAAGCAACTTGCCAAAGTGTCCCTGGCACATCTCCAGCATGCGCACTGGACCCAGCGACCTTGCGCGGGGTCCCAGCGGCTCGCAAATGGTCCCTGGCACATCCCCAGCGCGCGCACGGGCCCCAGCGACTTTGCGCGTGGTCCAAGCAGCTGGCACCTACCCAGCACGTGCACGGACACAAGCGACTCCGCGTGGGGTCCCAGCGGCTTGCGAAACGGTCCCTGTCACCTCCCCAGCTCGCGAACGGACACTAGCGACCCCACGCGGGGTCCCAGCGCCTCGCCAAACCGACCCTGGCACCCCCCCAGCGCGCACACGGACACTAGCGACCCCACGCGGTATCCCAGCGGCTCGCCAAACCGACCCTGGCACCAACCCACCTCACGCACGGACACTAGCGACCCCACGCGGGGTCCCAGCAGATCGCCAAACCGGCCCTGGCGCCTCCCCAGCGTGTGCACGGGCCTCATCAACCCCGCGCAGGGTCCCAGCAGCATGCCAAATGGTCCCTGGCACCTCCCCATCACGTGCACGGACACTAGCGACACCATGCGGGGTCCCAGCGGCTCGCCAAACGGTCCCTAGCACCTCCCCAGCGCGCACACGGACACTATCGACCACACGCGGGGTCCCAGAGGCTCGCCAAACCGTCCCTGGCACATCCCCAGCACGTGGAGGGGCACCAGTGATCCTGCGCGGGGTCCCAGCGGCTCGCTAAACGGTCCCTGGCACTTCCCCAGCACGCGCACGGCGCCCAGCGACCCCGCACGGAGTACCAGCGGCTCACCAAATGGTCCCTAGCACCACTCCAACAAGCACACGGGAACCAGCGACCACGTGCGGGGTCCCAGCGGCTTGCCAAACCGTCCCTGGCGCCTACCCAGCGTATACGTGTGCCTCATCGACCCCGCGAGTGGTCCCAGCGGCATGCCAAATGGTCCCTGGCACCTCCCCAGCGCGCACACGGACACTAGCGACCCCACGCGGGGTCCCAGCGGCTCGCCAAACCATCCCTGGCGACTGCCCAGCGCGAACACGAGCCCCAGCGACCTCGGGCGTGTTCCAAGCAACTTGCCAAAGTGTCCCTGGCACATCTCCAGCATGCGCACTGGACCCAGCGACCTTGCGCGGGGTCCCAGCGGCTCGCAAATGGTCCCTGGCACATCCCCAGCGCGCGCACGGGCCCCAGCGACTATGCGCGTGGTCCAAGCAGCTGGCACCTACCCAGCACGTGCACGGACACAAGCGACTCCGCGTGGGGTCCCAGCGGCTTGCGAAACGGTCCCTGGCACCCCCCCAGCGCGCACACGGACACTAGCGACCCCACGCGGTTTCCCAGCGGCTCGCCAAACCGACCCTGGCACCAACCCACCTCACGCACGGACAGCAGCGACCCCACGCGGGGTCCCAGCAGATCGCCAAACCGGCCCTGGCGCCTCCCCAGCGTGTGCACGGGCCTCAACAACCCCGCGCAGGGTCCCAGCAGCATGCCAAATGGTCCCTGGCACCTCCCCATCACGTGCACGGACACTAGCGACACCATGCGGGGTCCCAGCGGCTCGCCAAACGGTCCCTAGCACCTCCCCAGCGCGCACACGGACACTATCGACCACACGCGGGGTCCCAGAGGCTCGCCAAACCGTCCCTGGCACATCCCCAGCACGTGGAGAGGCACCAGTGATCCTGCGCGGGGTACCAGCGGCTCGCTAAATGGTCCCTGGCACATCCCCAGCGCGCACACGGACACTAGCGACCCCACGCGGGGTCCCAGCGGCTCGCCAAACCATCCCTGGCGACTGCCCAGCGCGAACACGAGCCCCAGCGACCTCGCGCGTGTTCCAAGCAACTTGCCAAAGTGTCCCTGGCACATCTCCAGCATGCGCACTGGACCCAGCGACCTTGCGCGGGGTCCCAGCGGCTCGCAAATGGTCCCTGGCACATCCCCAGCGCGCGCACGGGCCCCAGCGACTATGCGCGTGGTCCAAGCAGCTGGCACCTACCCAGCACTTGCACGGACACAAGCGACTCCGCGTGGGGTCTCAGCGGCTTGCGAAACGGTCCCTGGCACCCCCCCAGCGCGCACACGGACACTAGCGACCCCACGCGGTTTCCCAGCGGCTCGCCAAACCGACCCTGGCACCAACCCACCTCACGCACGGACAGTTGCGACCCCACGCGGGGTCCCAGCAGATCGCCAAACCGGCCCTGGCGCCTCCCCAGCGTGTGCACGGGCCTCAACAACCCCGCGCAGGGTCCCAGCAGCATGCCAAATGGTCCCTGGCACCTCCCCATCACGTGCACGGACACTAGCGACACCATGCGGGGTCCCAGCGGCTCGCCAAACGGTCCCTAGCACCTCCCCAGCGCGCACACGGACACTATCGACCACACGCGGGGTCCCAGAGGCTCGCCAAACCGTCCCTGGCACATCCCCAGCACGTGGAGAGGCACCAGTGATCCTGCGCGGGGTACCAGCGGCTCGCTAAACGGTCCCTGGCACATCCCCAGCACGCGCACGGGGCCCAGCGACCCCGCACGGAGTACCAGCGGCTCACCAAATGGTCCCTAGCACCACTCCAACAAGCACACGGGAACCAGCGACCACGTGCGGGGTCCCAGCGGCTTGCCAAACCGTCCCTGGCGCCTCCCCAGCGTGTACGCGTGCCTCATCGACCCCGCGAGTGGTCCCAGCGGCATGCCAAATGGTCCCTGGCACCTCCCCAGCGCGCACACGGACACTAGCGACCCCACGCGGGGTCACAGCGGCTCGCCAAACCATTCCTGACGACTGCCCAGCGCGAACATGGGCCCCAGCGACATCGCGCATGGTCCAAGCAGCTTGCCAAAGTGTCCCTGGCACCTCCCCTGCGCGCCCACGGGTCCCAGCGACCCTGCGCGGAGTCCCTGCGTTTCGCCAAATGGTCCCTGGCACCTCCCCAGCGCGCACACGGACACTAGCGACCCCACGCGGGGTGCCAGCGGCTCGCCAAACCGACCCTGGCGACTGCCCAGCGCGAACACGAACCCCAGCGACCTCGCGCGTGTTCCAAGCAACTTGCCAAAGTGTCCCTGGCACATCTCCAGCATGCGCACTGGACCCAGCGACCTTGCGCGGGGTCCCAGCGGCTCGCAAATGGTCCCTGGCACATCCCCAGCGCGCACACGGGCCCCAGCGACTTTGCGCGTGGTCCAAGCAGCTTTCCAAATGGTCCCTGGCACCTACCCAGCGCACTTACAAAGCCCAGCAACCCCACGCGGGGTCCCAGCGGCTCGCCAAACAATCCCTGGTACCTCATCAGTGCTCACACGGGCACTATCGACCGCACGCGGGGTCCCAGCGGATCCCCAAACCGTCCCTGGCACATCCCCAGCATGTGGAGGGGCACCAGTGATCCTGCGCGGGTTCCCAGCGGCTCGATAAATGGTCCCTGGCACTTCCACAGCACGCGCACGGGGCCTAGCGACCCCGCACGGGGTACCAGCGGCTCACCAAATGGTCCCTAGCACCACTCCAACAAGCATACGGGAACCAGCGCCCACGTGCGGGGTCCCAGCGGCTCGCCAAACGGTCCCTGGCACCTCCACAGCTCGCACACGGACACTAGCGACCCCACGTGGGGTCCCAGCGGCTTGCCAAACCGTCCCTGGCGCCTCCACAGCGTGTACACGTGCCTCATCGACCCCGCGCGGGGTCCCAGCGGCATGCCAAATGGTGCCTGGCACCTCCCCAGCGTGCACACGGACACAAGCGACACCGCGTGGGGTCCCAGCGGCTTGCCAAACGGTCCCTGTCACCTCCCCAGCTCGCGAACGGACACTAGCGACCCCACACGGGGTCCCAGCGGCTCGCCAAACCATCCCTGGCAAATCCCCAGAACGTGCAGGGGCACCAGCGATCCTGCGCGGGTTCCCAGAGGCTCGCTAAATGGTCCCTGACACCTCCCCAGTGCGCGCACGTGGCCTAGCAACCCTGCACGGTGTACCAGCGGCTCGCCAAATGGTCCCTGGCACCTCTCCAGCAAGCACACGGGCACCAGTGACCCCAAGTGGGGTCCCAGCTGCTCGCCAAACGGTCCCTGCCACCACCCAAGTGCGCGCACTGGTCCCAGCAACCCCACGCAGGGTCACAGCGGCTTGCCAAACCGTCCCTGGCACCTCCCCAGCGCGGAAACGGACACTAGCGACCCCGCTCGGGGTCCCAGCGGCATGCCAAACAGTCCCTGGCACCTACCCAGCGCACTTACAAGGCCCAGCAACCCCACGCGGGGTCCCAGCGGCTCGCCAAACAATCCCTGGTACCTCATCGGCGCTCACACGGGCACTATCGAGTGCACGCGGGGTCCCAGCGGCTCCCCAAACCGTCCCTGGCACATCCCCAGCATGTGGAGGGGCACTAGTGATCCTGCGCGGGGTACCAGCGGCTCGCTAAACGGTCCCTGGCACTTCCACAGCACGCACACGGGGCCCAGTGACCCCGCACGGGGTACCAGGGGCTCACCAAATGGTCCCTAGCACCACTCCAACAAGCACACGGGAACCAGCGCACACGTGGGGTCCCAGCGGTTTGCCAAACCGTCTCAGGCGCCTCCCCAGCGTGTACACGTGCCTCAGCGACCCAGCGCGGGGTCCCAGCGGCATGCCAAATGGTCCCTGGCACCTCCCCAGCCCGCACACGGACACTAGCGACCCCACGCAGGGTCCCAGCGGCTCGCCAAACCATTCCTGGCGACTGCCCAGCGCGAACATGTGCCCCAGCGACATCGCGCATGGTCCAAGCAGCTTGCCAAAGTGTCCCTGGCACCTCCCCTGCGCGCCCACGGGTCCCAGCGACCATGCGCGGAGTCCATGCATTTCGCCAAATGGTCCCTGGCACCTCCCCAGCGCGTGCACGGGCCCCAGCGACCCCGAGCGGGGTCCCAGCGGCTCGCCAAATGGTCCCTGGCACCTCTCCAGCAAGCACACGGGCACCAGTGACCCCAAGTGGGGTCCCAGCGGCTCGCCAAACGGTCCCTGCCATCACCCCAGTGCGCGCACTGGGCCCAGCAACCCCACGCAGGGTCACAGCGGCTTGCCAAACCGTCCCTGGCACCTCCCCAGCGAGCAAACGGACACTAGCGACCCCACGTGGGATCCCAGCGGCTCGCCAAACATTCCCTTGCACCTCCCCAGCACACACACGGACACTAGCGACCCCACGCGGGGTCCCAGCAGCATGCCAAATAGTCCCTGGCACCTCCACAGCACGTGCACGGACACTAGCGACCCCACGCGGGGTCCCAGCGGCTCGCCAAACCGACCCTAGCACCTCCCCAGCGCGCACACGGACACTATCGACCACACGCGGGGTCCCAGAGGCTCGCCGAACCGTCCCTGGCACATCCCCAGCACGTGGAGAGGCACCAGTGATCCTGCGCGGGGTACCAGCGGCTCGCTAAACGGTCCCTGGCACATCCCCAGCACGCGCACGGGGCCCAGCGACCCCGCACGGAGTACCAGCGGCTCACCAAATGGTCCCTACCACCACTCCAACAAGCACACGGGAACCAGCGACCACGTGCGGGGTCCCAGCGGCTTGCCAAACCGTCCCTGGCGCCTCCCCAGCGTATACGTGTGCCTCATCGACCCCGCGAGTGGTCCCAGCGGCATGCCAAATGGTCCCTGGCACCTCCCCAGCGCGCACACGGACACTAGCGACCCCACGCGGGGTCACAGCGGCTCGCCAAACCATTCCTGACGACTGCCCAGCGAGAACATGGGCCCCAGCGACATCGCGCATGGTCCAAGCAGCTTGCCAAAGTGTCCCTGGCACCTCCCCTGCGCGCCCACGGGTCCCAGCGACCCTGCGCGGAGTCCCTGCGTTTCGCCAAATGGTCCCTGGCACCTCCCCAGCGCGCACACGGACACTAGCGACCCCACGCGGGGTCCCAGCGGCTCGCCAAACCATCCCTGGCGACTGCCCAGCGCGAACACGAGCCCCAGCGACCTCGCGCGTGTTCCAAGCAACTTGCCAAAGTGTCCCTGGCACATCTCCAGCATGCGCACTGGACCCAGCGACCTTGCGCGGGGTCCCAGCGGCTCGCAAATGGTCCCTGGCACATCCCCAGCGCGCACACGGGCCCCAGCGACTTTGCGCGTGGTCCAAGCAGCTTTCCAAATGGTCCCTGGCACCTACCCAGCGCACTTACAAAGCCCAGCAACCCCACGCGGGGTCCCAGCGGCTCGCCAAACAATCCCTGGTACCTCATCAGTGCTCACACGGGCACTATCGACCGCACGCGGGGTCCCAGCGGATCCCCAAACCGTCCCTGGCACATCCCCAGCATGTGGAGGGGCACCAGTGATCCTGCGCGGGTTCCCAGCGGCTCGATAAATGGTCCCTGGCACTTCCACAGCACGCGCACGGGGCCTAGCGACCCCGCACGGGGTACCAGCGGCTCACCAAATGGTCCCTAGCACCACTCCAACAAGCATACGGGAACCAGCGCCCACGTGCGGGGTCCCAGCGGCTCGCCAAACGGTCCCTGGCACCTCCACAGCTCGCACACGGACACTAGCGACCCCGCGCGGGGTCCCAGCAGCATGCCAAATGGTCCCTTGCACCTCCCCAGCACGTGCACGGACACTAGCGACCTCACGCGGGGTCCCAGCGGCTCGCCAAACCGACCCTGGCACCACCCCACCTCGTGCACGGACAGTAGTGACCACACGCGGGGTCCCAGCAGCTCGCCAAACAGTCCCTGGCGCCTCCCCAGCATGTGCACGGGCCTCAACAACCAGGCGCAGTGTCCCAGCAGCATGCCAAACCGTCCCTGGCACATCCCCAGCACGTGCACGGACACTTTCCACCCCACGCGGGGTCCCAGCGGCTCGCCAAACATTCCCTGGCACCTCCCCAGCACGTGCACGGACAGTAGCGACCCACGCGGGGTCCCAGCAGCTCGCCAAACAGTCCCTGGCGCCTCCCCAGCGTGTGCACGGGCCTCAACAACCAGGCGCACGGTCCCAGCAGCATGCCAAACCGACCCTGGCACCACCCCACCTCGCGCATGGACAGTAGCGTCCCCACGCGGGGTCCCAGCAGCTCGCCATACCGTCCCTGGCACCTCCCCAGCGTGTGCACGGGCCTCAACAACCCAGCGCGTGGTCCCAGCGGCATGCGAAATGGTCATTGGCACCTCCCCAGTGCACACACGGACACTAGCGACCCCACGCGGGGTCCCAGCGGCTCGCCAAACTGACCCTGGCACCACCCCACCTCACGCACCGACAGTAGCGATCCCACGCGGGGTCCCAGCAGCTCGCCAAACCGTCCCTGGTGCCTCCCCAGAGCGCGACTGGGCCACAGCGACCCCGCACGGGTCCCAGCTGTTCGTCAAATGGTACCTTTTACCACCCCAGCATGCACACGAGCCCCACCGACCCCGTGCGAGATCCCGGCAGCTCGCTAAATGGTCCCTGGCACCTCCCTAGCGCACAGGCCCCAGCGACCCTGGGCGGAGTCCCAGCGGCTCGCCAAAAGGTCGCTGGCACCTCCCCAGCGCGCGAACGGACACTAGCGACCCCACGCGGTGTCCCAGCGACTCGCCAAACCGACCCTGGCACCACCCCAGCTCGCGCACGGACAGTAGCGACCCCATGCGGGCTTCCAATGGCTCACCAAACCGTCCCTGGCGCCTCCGCAGCGCGTGCACGGGCCTCAGCGACCCAGCGCGGGGTCCCAGCGGCATGCCAAATGGTCCCTGGCACCACCCCTGCGCGCCCACGGGTCCCAGCAACCCCGAGCGGGGTCCCAGCTGCTCGACAAACGGTCCCTGGCACCTCCCCAGCGCGTGCACGGGCCCCAGCGACCACGTGCGGGGTCCCAGCGGCTTGCCAAACCGTCCCTGGCGCCTCCCCAGCGTGTACGCGTGCCTCATCGACCCCGCGAGTTGTACCAGCGGCATGCCAAATGGTCCCTGGCACCTCCCCAGCGCGCACACGGACACTAGCGACCCCACGCGGGGTCCCAGCGGCTCGCCAAACCATTCCTGGCGACTGCCCAGCGCGAACATGGGACCCAGCGACATCGCGCATGGTCCAAGCAGCTTGCCAAAGTGTCCCTGGCACCTCCCCTGCGCGCCCACGGGTCCCAGCGACCCTGCGCGGAGTCCCTGCGTTTCACCAAATGGTCCCTGGCACCTCCCCAGCGCGCACACGGACACTAGCGACCCCACGCGGGGTCCCAGCGGCTCGCCAAACCATCCCTGGCGACTGCCCAGCGCGAACACGAGCCCCAGCGACCTCGCGCGTGTTCCAAGCAACTTGCCAAAGTGTCCCTGGCACATCTCCAGCATGCGCACTGGACCCAGCGACCTTGCGCGGGGTCCCAGCGGCTCGCAAATGGTCCCTGGCACATCCCCAGCGCGCGCACGGGCCCCAGCGACTTTGCGCGTGGTCAAAGCAGCTTGTCAAATGGTCCCTGGCACCTACCCAGCACGTGCACGGACACAAGCGACTCCGCGTGGGGTCCCAGCGGCTTGCGAAACGATCCCTGTCACCTCCCCAGCTCGCGAACGGACACTAGCGACCCCACGCGGTTTCCCAGCGGCTCGCCAAACCGACCCTGGCACCAACCCACCTCACGCACGGACAGTAGCGACCCAACGCGGGGTCCCAGCAGATCGCCAAACCGGCCCTGGCACCTCCCCAGCGTGTGCACGGGCCTCAACAACCCCGCGCAGGGTCCCAGCAGCATGCCAAATGGTCCCTGCCACCTCCCCATCACGTGCACGGACACTAGCGACACCATGCGGGGTCCCAGCGGCTCGCCAAACGGTCCCTAGCACCTCCCCAGCGCGCACACGGACACTATCGACCACACGCGGGGTCCCAGAGGCTCGCCAAACCGTCCCTGGCACATTCCCAGCACGTGGAGGGGCACCAGTGATCCTGCGCGGGGTCCCAGCGGCTCGCTAAACGGTCCCTGGCACTTCCCCAGCACGCGCACGGGGCCCAGCGACCCCGCATGGAGTACCAGCGGCTCACCAAATGGTGCCTAGCACCACTCCAACAAGCACACGGGAACCAGCGACCACGTGCGGGGTCCCAGCGGCTTGCCAAACCGTCCCTGGCGCCTCCCCAGCGTATACGTGTGCCTCATCGACCCCGCGAGTGGTCCCAGCGGCATGCCAAATGGTCCCTGGCACCTCCCCAGCACGCACACGGACACTAGCGACCCCACGCGGGGTCCCAGCGTCTCGCCAAACCATTCCTGGCGACTGCCCAGCGCGAACATGGGCCCCAGCGACATCGCGCATGGTCCAAGCAGCTTGCCAAAGTGTCCCTGGCACCTCCCCTGTGCGCCCACGGGTCCCAGCGACCCTGCGCGGAGTCCCTGCGTTTCGCCAAATGGTCCCTGGCACCTCCCCAGCGCGCACACGGACACTAGCGACCCCACGCGGGGTCCCAGCGGCTCGCCAAACCATCCCTGGCGACTGCCCAGCGCGAACACGAGCCCCAGCGACCTCGCGCGTGTTCCAAACAACTTGCCAAAGTGTCCCTGGCACATCCCCAGCGCGCACACGGGCCCCAGCGACTTTGCGCGTGGTCCAAGCAGCTTGCCAAATGGTCCCTGGCACCTACCCAGCGCACTTACAAAGCCCAGCAACCCCACGCGGGGTCCCAGCGGCTCGCCAAACAATCCCTGGTACCTCATCAGCGCTCACACGGGCACTATCGACCGCACGCGGGGTCCCAGCGGATCCCCAAACCGTCCCTGGCACATCCCCAGCACGTGGAGGGGCACCAGTTATCCTGCGTGGGTTCCCAGCGGCTCGCTAAATGGTCCCTGGCACTTCCACAGCACACGCACGGGGCCCAGCGACCCCGCACGGGGTACCAGCGGCTCACCAAATGGTCCCTAGCACCACTCCAACAAGCACACGGGAACCAGCGCCCACGTGCGGGGTCCCAGCGGCTCGCCAAACGGTCCCTGGCACCTCCACAGCTCGCACACGGACACTAGCGACCCCACGTGGGGTCCCAGCGGCTTGCCAAACCGTCCCTGGCGCCTCCGCAGCGTGTACACGTGCCTCATCGACCCCGCGCGGGGTCCCAGCGGCATGCCAAATGGTGCCTGGCACCTCCCCAGCGTGCACACGGACACTAGCGACACCGCGTGGGGTCCCAGCGGCTTGCCACACGGTCCCTGTCACCTCCCCAGCTCGCGAACGGACACTAGCGACCCCACACGGGGTCCCAGCGGCTCGCCAAACCATCCCTGGCAAATCCCCAGAACGTGCAGGGGCACCAGCGATCCTGCGCGGGTTCCCAGAGGCTCGCTAAATGGTCCCTGACACCTCCCCAGTGCGCGCACGTGGCCTAGCAACCCCGCACGGTGTACCAGCGGCTCGCCAAATGGTCCCTGGCACCTCTCCAGCAAGCACACAGGCACCAGTGACCCCAAGTGGGGTCCCAGCTGCTCGCCAAACGGTCCCTGCCACCACCCAAGTGCGCGTACTGGGCCCAGCAACCCCACGCAGGGTCACAGCGGCTTGCCAAACCGTCCCTGGCACCACCCCAGCGCGGAAACGGACACTAGCGACCCCGCGCGGGGTCCCAGCGGCATGCCAAACAGTCCCTGGCACCTACCCAGCGCACTTACAAAGCCCAGCAACCCCACGCGGGGTCCCAGCGGCTCGCCAAACAATCCCTGGTACATCATCAGCGCTCACACGGGCACTATCGACCGCACGCGGGGTCCCAGCGGATCCCCAAACCGTCCCTGGCACATCCCCAGCACGTGGAGGGGCACCAGTTATCCTGCGCGGGTTCCCAGCAGCATGCCAAACCGTCCCTGGCGCCTCCCCAGCACGTGCACGGACACTTGCCACCCCACGCGGGGTCCCAGCGGCTCGCCAAACAGTCGCTAGCACCTCCCCAGCGTGCACACGGACACTAGCGTCCCCACGCGGGTTCCCAGCGGCTCGCTAAACCATCCCTGGCGACTGCCCAGCGCGAACATGGGCCCCAGCGACCTCGCGCATGGTCCAAGCAGCTTGCCAAATGGTCCTTGGCACCTACCCAGCGCACTTACAAGGCCCAACAACCCCACGCGGGGTCCCAGCGGCTTGCCAAACAATCCCTGGTACCTCCTCAGCGCTCACACGGACACTATCGACCGAACGTGGGGTCCCAGGGCCTCGCCACATCCCCAGCACGTGCAGGGGCACCAGTGATCCTGCATGGGTTCCCAGCGGCTCGCCAAATGGTCCCTGGCACCTCTCCAACAAGCACAGAGGAACCAGCGCCCACGTGCGGGGTCCCAGCGGCTCGCCAAACGGTCCCTGGCACCTCCACAGCTCGCACACGGACACTAGCGATCCCATGCGGGTTGCCAGCAGCTCGCTAAATGGTCCCTGGCAACTCCCCAGCACGCGCAAGGACACTAGCAATCCAGCGCGGGGTCCCAGCGGCTCGCCAAACGGTCCCTGGCACAACCCCAGCACTCGAACGGACACTAGCGACCCCACGCGGGGTCCCAGCGGCTCGCCAAACCAACCCTGGCACCACCCCATCTCGCGCACGGACAGTAGCGACCCTACGCGGGGTCCCAGCGGCTCGCCAAACCGACCCTGGCACCACCCTACCTCACGCACCGACAGTAGCGACCCCACGCGGGGTCCCAGCAGCTCGCCAAACCATTCCTGGCGACTGCCCAGCGTGAACATGGGCCCCAGCGACATCGCACATGGTCCAAGCAGCTTGCCAAAGTGTCCCTGGCACAACTCCAGCACGCGCACTGGACCAAGCGACCTTGGGCGTAGTCCAAGCAGCATGCCAAATGGTCCCTGGCACCTACCCAGCGCACTTACAAGGCCCAGGAACCCCATGCGGGGTCCCAGCGACTCTCCAAACAGACCCTGGCACCACCCCAGCTCACGCACGGACAGTAGCGACCCCATGCGGGGTCCCTCCAGCTCGACAAACCGTCCCTGGCGCCTCCCCAGCGTGTGCACGGGCCTCAACAACCCCATGCAGGGTCCCAGCGGCTTTCCAAATGGTCCCTGTCACCTCCCCAGCTCGCGAAAGGACACTAGCGACCCCACACTGGGTCCCAGCGGCTCGCCAAACCGACCCTGGGACACCCCCAGCGCGCACACGGACAATAGCGACCCCACGCGGGTTCCCAGCGGTTCACCAAACCATCCCTGGCGACTGCCCAGCGTGAACACGGACCCCAGCGCCCTCGCGCGTGTTCCAAGCAGCTGGCCAAAGTGTCCCTGGCACACCTCCAGCACGCGCACTGGACCCAGCGACCTTGCGCGGGGTCCCAGCGGCTCGCAAATGGTCCCTGGCACATCCCCAGCACGTGGAGGGGCACCAGTGATCCTGCGCGGGTTCCCAGCAGCTCGCTAAACGGTCCCTGGCACTTCCACATCACGCGCACGGGGCCCAGCGACCCCGCACGGGGTACCAGCGGCTCACCAAATGGTCCCTAGCACCACTCCAACAAGCACACGGGGAAACCACGCCCACGTGCGGACTCCCAGCGGCTCGCCAAATAGTCCCTGGCACCTCCCCAGCACGCGCACGGGCACCAGTGATCCCGCGCGGGTTGCCAGCAGCTCGCTAAACGGTCCCTGGCAACTCCCCAGCACGCGCAAGGACACTAGCAATCCAGCGCGGGGTCCCAGCGGCTTGCCAAACGGTCCCTGGCACCTCCCCAGCACGCGAACGGACAATAGCGACCCCACGCGGGGTCCCAGCGGCTCGCCAAACCAACCCTGGCACCACCCCATCTCGCGCACAGACAGTAGCGACCCCACGCGGGGTCCCAGCGGCTTGCCAAACCGTCCCTGGCTCCTCTCCAGCGTGTGCACGGGCCTCAACAACCCCGCGTGAGGTCCCAGCCGCATGCCAAAATGTCCCTGGCACCTCCACAGCACATGCACGGACACTAGATTCCCCACGCGGGGTCCCAGCGGCTTGCCAAACCGACCATGGCACCACCCCACCTCGCGCACGGACAGTAGCGACCCCACGTGGGGTCCCAGCAGCTCGCCAAACGGTCCCTGGCGCCTCCCCAGCGTGTGCACGGGCCTCAACAACCCCGCACAGGGTCCCAGCAGCATGCCAAACCGTCCCTGGCACCTCCCCAGCACGTGCACGGACACTTGCCACCCCACGCGGGGTCCCAGCTGGTCGCCAAACCGACCCTGGCACCACCCCAGCTCGCGCACGGACAGTAGCGACCCCATGCGGGGTCCCACCAGCTCGACAAACCGTCCCTGGCGCCTCCCCAGCGTGTGCACGGGCCTCAACAACCCCGCGCAGGGTCACCGCGGCTTTCCAAATGGTCCCTGTCACCTCCCCAGCTCGCGAACGGACACTAGCGACCCCACACGGGGTCCCAGCGGCTCGCCAAACCGAACCTGGCACACCCCAGGCGCGCACACGGACACTAGCGACCCCACGCGGGTTCCCAGCGGCTCGCCAAACCTTCCCTGGCGACTACCCAGCGTGAACACGGGCCCCAGCGCCCTCGCGCGTGTTCCAAGCAGCTTGCCAAAGTGTCCCTGGCACATCTCCAGCACGCGCACTGGACCCAGCGACCTTGCGCGGGGTCCCAGCGGCTCGCAAATGGTCCCTGGCACATCCCCAGCGCAGTTTGTGCGTGGTCCAACCAGCTTGCCAAATGGTCCCTGGCACCTACCCAGCGCACTTACAAAGCCCAGCAACCCCACGCGGGGTCCCAGCGGCTCGCTAAACAATCCCTGGTACCTCCTCAGCGCTCACACGGGCACTATCGACCGCACGCGGGGTCCCAGTGGATCCCCAAACCGTCCCTGGCACATCCCCAGCACGTGGAGGGGCACCAGTGATCCTGCGCGGGTTCCCAGCAGCGCGCTAAACGGTCCCTGGCACTTCCCCAGCACGCGCACGGGGCCCAGCGACCATGCACAGGGTACCAGCGGCTCGCCAAACAGTCCCTGGCACCTCAACAGCTCGCACACGGACACTAGCGACCCCACGTGGGGTCCCAGCGGCTTGCCAAACCGACCCTGGCACCCCCCCAGCGTGCACATGGACACTAGCGACCCCACGCGAGTTCCCAGCGACTCGCCAAACCATTCCTGGCGACTGCCCAGCGTGAACATGGGCCCCAGCGACATCGCACATGGTCCAAGCAGCTTGCCAAAGTGTCCCTGGCACAACTCCAGCACGCGCACTGGACCAAGCGACCTTGCGCGTAGTCCAAGCAGCATGCCAAATGGTCCCTGGCACCTACCCAGCGCACTTACGAGGCCCAGCAACCCCCGCGGGGTCCCAGCGGCTCGCCAAACAATCCCCAGGAACATCCTCAGCGCTCACACGGGCGCTATCGACCGCACGCGGTGTCCCAGCGGCTCTCTAAACGGTCCCTGGCACTTCCACAGCAAGCGCACGGGGCCCAGCGACCCCGCACAGGGTACCAGCGGCTCGCCAAATGGTCCCTAGCACCACTCCAACAAGCACACGGGAACCAGCGCCCACATGCGGGGTCCCAGGAGCTCGCCAAACGGTCCCTGGCACCTCCACAGCTCGCACATGGACAGTAGCGACCCCACGTGGCGTCCCAGCGGCTTGCCAAACTGTCCCTGGCGCTTCCCCAGCGTGTACACGTGCCTCATCGAACCCGCGCGGGGTCCCAGCAGCATGCCAAATGGTCCCTTGCACCTCCCCAGCACGTGCACGGACACTAACGACACCACGCGGGGTCCCAGCAGCTCGCCAAACGGTCCCTAGCACCTCCCCAGCGCGCACACGGACACTAGCGACCCCACGAGGGTTCCCAGCGGCTCGCCAAACCGACCCTGGCACCACCCCACCTCGCGCACGCAGTAGCGACCCCAAGCTGGGTCCCTGCAGCTCACCAAACCATCCCTGGTGCCTCCCCAGAGCTCGAATTGGCCCCAGCGACCCCGCACGAGTCCCAGCTGTTCGTCAAATGGTACCTTTTACCACCCCAGCATGCACACGAGCCCCACCGACCCCGTGCGAGATCCCGGCAGCTCGCTAAATGGTCCCTGGCACCTCCCTAGCGCACAGGCCCCAGCGACCCTGGGCGGAGTCCCAGCAGCTCGCCAAAAGGTCCCTGGCACCTCCCCAGCGCGCGAATGGACACTAGCGACTCCACCCGGGGTCCCAGGGGCTCGCCAAACCGACCCTGGCACCACCCCAGCTCGCGCACGGACAGTAGCGACCGCATGCAGGCTTCCAATGGCTCACCAAACCGTCCCTGACGCCTCCCCAGCGCGTGCACGGGCCTCAGCGACCCAGCGCGGGGTCCCAGCGGCATGCCAAATGGTCCCTGGCACCTCCCCAGCACGCGAACGGACACTAGCGATCCCACGCGGGGTCCCAGCGGCTCGCCAAACCAACCCTAGCACCACCCCATCTCGCGCACGGACTGTAGCGACCCCACGCGGGGTCCCAGCGGCTTGCCAAACTGTCCCAGGCGCCTCCCCAGCCCTGTGCACGTTCCTCATCGACCCCGCGCGGGGTCCCAGGGGCATGCCAAATGGTCCCTGGCACCTCCCCAGCGTGCACATGGACACTAGCGACCCCACGCGGGGTCCCAGCGGCTCGCCAAACCATACCTGGCGACTGCCCAGCGCGAACATAGGCCCCAGAGACATTGCGCATGGTCCAAGCAGCTTGCCAAAGTGTCCCTGGCACCTCCCCTGCGCGCCCACGGGTCCCAGCGACCCTGGGCGGAGTCCCTGCGTTTCGCCAAATGGTCCCAGGTACCCTCGGACACTTACAGGGCCCAGCAACCCCATGTGGGGTCCCAGCGGCTCGCCAAACAATCCCTGGTACCTCCTCAGCGCTCAAACAGGCAATAGCGACCGCACGCGGGGTCCCATCGGCTCGCCAAACCATCCCTGGCACATCCCCAGCACGTGCAGGGGCACGAGCGATCCTGCTTTGGATCCCAGCGGCTCGCTAAACGGTCCCTGGCACCTCCTCAGTGCGCGCACGGGGCCCAGCAACCCCGCACGGGGTACCAGCGGCTCTCCAAATGGTCCCTGGCACCTATCCAGCAAGCACACGGGCACCAGTTACCCCAAGTGGGGTGCCAGCGGCTCGTCAAACGGTCCCTGCCACCACCCCAGCACGCGCAATGTGCCCAGCAACTCCACGCAGGGTCACAGCGGCTTGCCAAACCGTCCCTGGCACCTCCCCAGCGCGCAAACGGACACTAGCGAACCCACGTGGGGTCCCAGCGGCTCGCCAAACATTCCCTTGCACCTCCCCAGCACGCACACGGACACTAGCGACCCCACGCGGGTTCCCAGCGGCTCGCCAAACCGACCCTGCCACCACCCCACCTCGCGCACGGACAGCAGCGACCCCACGCGGGGTCCCAGCAGCTCGCCAAACTGTCCCTGGCGCCTCCCCAGCGTGTGCACGGGCCTCAACAACCCAGCGCGGGGTCCCAGCGGCATGCCAAATGGTCCCAGGCACCTCCCCAGCGCACACAAGGACACTAGCGACCCCACGCGGGGTCCCAGCGGCTCGCCAAACCAACCCTGGCACCACCCCACCTCACGCACGGACAGTAGCGACCCCACGCGGGGTCCCAGCAGCTCGCCAAACCGTCCCTGGCGCCTCCCCAGTGTGTGCACGGGCCTCAACAACCCTGCGCGGGGACCTAGCAGCATGCCAAATGGTCCCTGACACCTCCCCAGCATGTGCATGGACACTAGCGACACCACGCGGGGTCCCAGCGGCTCGCCAAACGGTCCCAAGCACCTCCCCAGCGCGCACACGGACACTAGCGACCCCACGTGGGGTCCCATTGGCTCGACAAACAATCTCTGGTACCTCCTCAGCGCTCACAACGGCACTATCGACCGCACGCGGGGTCCCAGCGGCTCGCCAAGCTGTCCCTGGCACATCCCCAGCACGTGCAGGGGCAACAGTGGTCCTGCGCGGGTTCCCAGCGGCTTGCTAAACGGTCCCTGGCACTTACCCAGCATGCGCACGGGGCCCAAGGACCCTGCACGAGGTACCAGCGGCTCGCCAAACGGACCCTGGCACCTCCACAGCTCGCACACGGACACTAGCGACCCCACGTGGGGTCCCACCGGCTTGCCTAACCGTCCCTGGCGCCTCCCCAGCGTGTACACGTGCCTCTTCGACCCCGCGCGGGGTCCCAGCGGCATGCCAAATGGTCCCTGGCACCTCCCCAGCGCGCACATGGACACTAGCGACCCCACGCGGTGTCCCAGCGGCTCGCCAAACCATTCCTGGCGACTGCCCAGCGCGAACATGGGCCCCAGCGACATCGCGCATGGTCCAAGCAGCTTGCCAAACTGTCCCTGGCGCCTCCCTTGCGCGCCCACAGGTCACAGCGACCCTGCGCGGAGTCCCTGCGTTTCACCAAATGGTCCCTGGCACCTCCCCAGCGCGTGCACGGGCCCCAGCGACCCTGAGCGGGGTCCCAGCGGCTCGCCAAATGGTCCCTGGCACCTAACCATCACGTGCACGGACACTAGAGACACCACGCGGGGTCCCAGCGGCTCGCCAAACGGTCCATAGCACCTCCCCAGCGCGCACACGGACACTAGCGACCCCGCTTGGGGTCCCAACGGCTTGCCAAACGGTCCCTGTCACCTCCCCAGCTCGTCAACGGACACTAGCGACCCCACGAGGGGTCCCAGCGGCTCGCTAAACGGTCCCTGGCACCTCCTCAGTGCGCGCACGGAGCCCAGCAACCCCACGCGGGTTCCCAGCGACTCTCCAAACCGGCCCTGGCACCACCCCACCTCGCGCAAGGACAGTAGCGACCCCATGCGGGGTCCCCCCAGCTCGCCAAACCGTCCCTTCCGCCACCCCACCTCGCGCAAGGACAGTAGCGACCCCACGCGGGGTCCCACCAGCTCGACAAACCGGCCCTGGCACCATCCCACCTCGCGCAAGGACACTACCGACCCCACGCGGGTTCCCAGCGGCTCTCCAAAGCATCCCTGGCGACTGCCCAGCGCGAACACGGGCCCCAGCGACTTTGCATGTGGTCCAAGCAGCTTGCCAAAGTGTCCCTGGCACATCTCCAGCACGCGCACTGGACCCAGCGACCTTGCGCGGGGTCCCAGCGGCTCGCAAATGGTCCCTGGCACATCCCCAACGCGCGCACAGGCTCCAGCGACTTTGCGCGTGGTCCAAGCAGCTTGCCAAATGGTCCCTGGCACCTACCCAGCGCTCTTACAAGGCCCAGCAACCCCACACGGGGTCCCAGCGGCTCGCCACACCGTCCCTGGCACATCCCCAGCACGTGGAGGGGCACCAGTGATCCTGCGCGGGTTCCCAGCGGCTCGCTAAACGGTCCCTGGCACTTCCCCAGCATGCACACGGGGCCCAGCGACCCCGCAAGGGGTACCAGCGGCTCACCAAATGGTCCCTAGCACCACTCCAACAAGCACACGGGAACCAGCGACCACGTGCGGGGTCCCAGCGGCTCGCCAAATGGTCCCTGGCACCTCCACAGCTCGCACACGGACACTAGCGACCCCACGTGGGGTCCCAGCGGCTTGCCAAACTGTCCCTTGCGTCTCCCCAGCGTGTACACGTGCCTCATCGACCCCGCGCGGGGTCCCAGCTGCATGCCAAACAGTCCCTAGCACCTCCCCAGCACGCACACGGACACTAGCGACCCCACGCGGGTTCCAAGCGGCTGGCCAAACCGACCCTGGCACCACCCCACCTCGCGCACGGACAGTAGCGACCCCACGCGGGGTCCCAGCGGCTCGCCAAACGGTCCCTAGCACCTCCCCAGCGCGCACACGGACACTAGCGACCCCACGCGGTTTCCCAGCGGCTCGCCAATCCGACCCTGGCACCACCCCACCTCGCGCACGGACAGTAGCGACCCCACGCGGGGTCCCAGCAGATCGCCAAACCGGCCCTGGCGCCTCCCCAGCGTGTGCACGGGCCTCAACAACCCCGCGCAGAGTCCCACCAGCATGCCAAATGGTCCCTGGCACCTCCCCATCACGTGCACGGACACTAGCGACACCACGCGGGGTCCCAGCGGCTCGCCAAACCGTCCCTGGCACATCCCCAGCACGCGCACGGGGCCCAGCGACCCCGCACGGAGTACCAGCGGCTCACCAAATGGTCCCAAGCACCACTCCAACAAGCACACGGGAACCAGCGACCATGTGCGGGGTCCCAGCGGCTTGCCAAACCGTCCCTGGCGCCTCCCCAGCGTATACGTGTGCCTCATCGACCCCGCGAGTGGTCCCAGCGGCATGCCAAATGGTCCCTGGCAACTCCCCAGCGCGCACACGGACACTAGCGACCCCATGCGGGGTCCCAGCGGCTCGCCAAACCATTCATGGCGACTGCCCAGCGCGAACATGGGCCCCAGCGACATCGCGCATGGTCCAAGCAGCTTGCCAAAGTGTCCCTGGCACCTCCCCAGCTCGCACACGGACACTAGCGACGCCACGTGGGGTCCCAGCGGCTTGCCAAACCGTCCCTGGTGCCTCCCCAGCATTTACACGTGACTCATCGACCCCGCGAGGGGTCCCATAGGCTCGCTAAATGGTCCCTGACACCTCCCCAGTGCGCGCATGTGGCCCAGCAACCCCGCACGGTGTACCAGCGGCTCGCCAAATGGTCCCTGGCACCTCTCCAGCAAGCACACGGGCACCAGTGACACCAAGTGGGGTCCCAGCGGCTCGCCAAACGGTCCCTGCCACCACCCCAGTGCGCGCACTGGGCCCAGCAACCCCACGCAGGGTCACAGCGGCTTGCCAAACCGTCCCTGGCACCTCCTGAGCACGCAAACGGACACTAGTGACCCCACGTGGAGTCCCAGCGGCTCGCCAAACATTCCCTTTCACCTCCCCAGCACGCACACGGCCACTAGCGACCCCACGCGGGGTCCCAGCAGATCGCCAAACCGGCCCTGGCGCCTCCCCAGCGTGTGCACGGGCCTCAACAACCTCGCGCAGGGTCCCAGCAGCATGCCAAATGGTCCCTGGCACCTCCCCATCACGTGCACGGACACTAGCGACACCACGCGGGGTCCCAGCGGCTCGCCAAACGGTCCCTAGCACCACCACAGCGCGCACACGGACACTATCGACCACACGCGGGGTCCCAGCGGCTCGCCAAACCGTCCCTGGCACATCCCCAGCACGTGGAGGGGCACCAGCGGCGCGCTAAACGGTCCCTGGCACTTCCCCAGCATGCACACGGGGCCCAGCGACCCCGCAAGGGGTACCAGCGGCTCACCAAATGGTCCCTAGCACCACTCCAACAAGCACACGGGAACCAGCGACCACGTGCGGGGTCCCAGCGGCTCGCCAAATGGTCCCTGGCACCTCTAAAGCTCGCACACGGACAATAGCGACCCCACGTGGGGTCACAGCGGCTTGCCAAACCGTCCCTTGAGTCTCCCCAGCGTGTACACGTGCCTCATCGACCCCGCGCGGGGTCCCAGCTGCATGCCAAACAGTCCCTAGCACCTCCCCAGCACGCACACGGACACTAGCGACCCCACGCGGGTTCCAAGCGGCTGGCCAAACCGACCCTGGCACCACCCCACCTCGGGCACGGACAGTAGCGACCCCACGCGGGGTCCCAGCAGCTCGCCAAACCGTCCCTGGCACTTCCCCAGCGTGTGCACGGGCCTCAACAACCCAGCGCGCCGTCCCAGCAGCATGCCAAATGGTCCCTGGCACCTCCCCAGCACGTGCACGGACACTAGCGACACCATGCGGGGTCCCAGCGGCTCGCCAAACGGTCCCTAGCACCTCCCCAGCGCGCACACGGACACTATCGACCACACGCGGAGTCCCAGCGGCTCACCAAACCCTCCCTGGCACATCCCCAGCACGTGGGCGGGCACCAGTGATCCTGCGCGGGTTCCCAGCGGCTCGCTAAATGGTCCCTGGCATTTCCCCAGCATGCACACGGGGCCCAGCGACCCCGCAAGGGGTACCAGCGGCTCACCAAATGGTCCCTAGCACCACTCCAACAAGCACACGGGAACCAGCGACCACGTGCGGGGTCCCAGCGGCTTCCCAAACGGTCCCTGGCACCTCCACAGCTCGCACACAGACACTAGCGACGCCACGTGGGGTCCCAGCGGCTTGCCAAACCGTCCCTGGCGCCTCCGCAGCGTGTACACGTGCCGCATCGACCCCGCGCGGGGTCCCAGCGGCATGCCAAATGGTGCCTGGCACCTCCCCAGCCCGCACACGGACACTAGCGACCCCACGCGGGGTCCCAGCGGCTCGCCAAACCATTCCTGGCGACTGCCCAGCGCGAACATGTGCCCCAGCGACATCGCGCATGGTCCAAGCAGCTTGCCAAAGTGTCCCTGGCACCTCCCCTGCGCGCCCACGGGTCCCAGCAACCCTGCGCGGAGTCCCTGCGTTTCGCCAAATGGTCCCTGGCACAACCACAGCACGTGCACGGACACTAGCGACCCCACGCGGGGTCCCAGCGGCTCGCCAAACCGACCCTGGCACCACCCCACCTCGCGCACGGACAGTAGCGACCCCACGCGGGGTCCCAGCAGGGCGGGTAAATGGCTCGCAAAAGGTCCCTGGCACATCCCCAGCGCGCGCACGGGCCCCAGCGACTTTGCACGTGGTCCAAGCAGCTTGCCAAATGGTCCCTGGCACCTACCCAGCGCACTTACAAAGCCCAGCAACCCCACGCGGGGTCCCAGCGGCTAGCCAAACAATCCCTGGTACCTCATCAGCGCTCACACGGGCACTATCGACCCCACGCGGGGTCCCAGCGGCTCGCCAAACAATCCCTGGTACCTCCTCAGCGCTCACACGGGCACTATCGACCGCACGCGGGGTTCCAGCGGCTCGCCAAACCGTCCATGGCACATCCCCAGCACGTGGAGGGGCACCACTTATCCTGCGCAGGTTCCCAGCGGCTCGCTAAATGGTCCCTGGCGACTGCCCAGCGCGAACATGTGCCCCAGCGACATCGCGCATGGTCCAAGCAGCTTGCCAAAGTGTCCCTGGCACCTCCCCTGCACGCCCACGGGCTCCAGCGACCCCGAGCGGGGTCCCAGCGGCTCGCCAAATAGTCCCTGGCACCTACACAGTGCACTTACAGGGCCCAGCAAACCCACGTGGGGTCCCAGCGGCTCGCCAAACCTACGCTGGCACCTCCTCAGCGCTCAAACAGACACTAGCGACCGCACGCGGGGTCCCATCAGCTCGCCAAACCATCCCTGGCAAATCCCCAGAACGTGCAGGGGCACCAGCGATCCTGCGCGGGTTCCCAGAGGCTCGCTAAACGGTCCCTGGCAATTCCCCAGCACGCGCACGGGCACCAGTGACCCCAAGTGGGGTCCCAGCGGCTCGCCAAACGGTCACTGCCACCACCCCAGTGCGCGCACTGGGCCCAGCAACCCCACGCAGGGTCACAGCGGCTTGCCAAACCATCCCTGGCACCTCCCCAGCGCGCAAACGGACACTAGCGAACCCACGTGGGGTCCCAGCGGCTCGCCAAACATTCCCTTTCACCTCCCCAGCACGCACACGGACACTAGCGACCCCACGCGGGTTCCCAGCAGCTCGACAAACCGTCCCTGGTGCCTCCCGAGCGTGTGCACGGGCCTCAACAACCCCGCGCGGGATACCAGCAGCATGCCAAATGGTCCCTGGCACAACCACAGCACGTGCACGGACACTAGCGACCCCACGCGGGGTCCCAGCGGCTCGCCAAACCGACCCTGGCACCACCCCACCTCGCGCACGGACACTAGCGAACCCACGTGGGGTCCCAGCTGCTCGCCAAACATTCCATTTCACCTCCCCAACACGCACACGGACACTAGCAATCCAGCGCGGGGTCCCAGCGGCTCGCCAAATGGTCCCTGGCACATCTCCAGCACGTGCACTGGACCCAGCGACCTTCCGCGGGGTCCCAGCGGCTCGCAAACGGTCCCTGGCACATCCCCAGCACGCACACAGGCCTCAGCGACTTTGCGCGTGGTCCAAGCAGCTTGCCAAATGGTCCCTGGCACCTACCCAGCGCACTTACAAGGCCCAGCAACCCCACGCGAGGTCCCAGCGGCACGCCAAACAATCCCTGGTTCCCTCCTCAGCGCTCACACGGGCACTATCGACCGCACGCGGGGTCCCAGCGGCTCGCCAAACGGTCCCTAGCACCTCCCCAGAGCGCACACGGACACTAGCGACCCCACGCGGGTTCCCAGCGGCTCGCCAAACCGACCCTGGCACCACCCCATCTCGCGCACGGACAGTAGCGACCGCATGCAGGCTTCCAATGGTTCACCAAACTGTCCCTGACGCCTCCCCAGAGCGCGAATGGGCCCCAGCGACCCCGCACGAGTCCCAGCTGTTCGTCAAATGGTACCTTTTACCACCCCAGCATGCACACGAGCCCCACCGACCCCGTGCGAGATCCCGGCAGCTCGCTAAATGGTCCCTGGCACCTCCCTAGCGCACAGGCCCCAGCGACCCTGGGCGGAGTCCCAGCGGCTCGCCAAACCGACCCTGGCACCACCCCAGCTCGCGCACGGACAGTAGCGACCGCATGCAGGCTTCCAATGGTTCACCAAACCGTCCCTGACGCCTCCCCAGCGCGTGCACGGGCCTCAGCGACCCAGCGCGGGGTCCCAGCAGCTCGCTAAACGGTCCCTGGCAACTCCCTAGCACGCGCAAGGACACTAGCAATCCAGCGTGGGTTGCTAGAAGCTCGCTAAACGGTCCCTGGCACCTCCCCAGCACGCGAACGGACACTAGCGATCCCACGCGGGGTCCCAGCGGCTCGCCAAACCAACCCTAGCACCACCCCATCTCGCGCACGGACAGTAGCGACCCCACGCGGGGTCCCAGCGGCTTGCCAAACCGTCCCAGGCGCTTCCCCAGCGTGTGCACGTGCCTCATCGACCCCGCGCGGGGTCCCAGGGGCATGCCAAATGGTCCCAGGCACCTCACCAGCGTGCACACGGACACTAGCGACCCCACGCGGGGTCCCAGCGGCTCGCCAAACCATACCTGGCGACTGCCCAGCGCGAACATAGGCCCCAGTGACATTGCGCATGGTCCAAGCAGCTTGCCAAAGTGTCCCTGGCACCTCCCCTGCGAACCCACGGGTCCCAGCGACCCTGCGCGGAGTCCCTGCGTTTCGCCAAATGGTCCCTGGTACCTCCCCAGCGCACTTACAGGGCCCAGCAACCCCATGTGGGGTCCCAGCGGCTCGCCAAACAATCCCTGGTACCTCCTCAGCGCTCAAACAGGCAATAGCGACCGCACGCGGGGTCCCATCGGCTCGCCAAACCATCCCTGGCACATCCCCAGCACGTGCAGGGGCACGAGCGATCCTGCGTGGGTTCCCAGCGGCTCGCTAAACGGTCCCTGGCACCTCCTCAGTGCGTGCACGGGGCCCAGCAACCCCGCACGGGGTACCAGCGGCTCTCCAAATGGTCCCTGGCACCTATCCAGCAGGCACACGGGCACCAGTTACCCCAAGTGGGGTGCAAGCGGCTCGTCAAACGGTCCCTGTCACCACCCCAGCGCGCGCAATGGGCCCAGCAACTCCACGCAGGGTCACAGCGGCTTGCCAAACCGTATCTGGCACCTCCCCAGCGCGCAAACGGACACTAGCAAACCGACGCGGGGTCCTAGCAGCATGCCAAATGGTCCCTGACACCTCCCCAGCATGTGCATGGACACTAGCGACACCACGCGGGGTCCCAGCAGCTCGCCAAACGGTCCCAAGCACCTCCCCAGCGCGCACATGGACACTAGCGACCCCACGTGGGGTCCCAGCGGCTCGACAAACAATCTCTGGTACCTCCTCAGCGCTCACAACAGCACTATCGACCGCACGCGGGGTCCCAGCAGCTCGCCAAACTGTCCCTGGCACATCCCCAGCACGTGCAGGGGCACCAGTGATCCCGCACGGGGTACCAGCGGCTCATCAAATGGTCCCTAGCACCACTCCAACAAGCACACGGGAACCAGCGACCACGTGTGGGGTCCCACTGGCTCGCCAAACGGACCCTGGCACCTCCACAGCTCGCACACGGACACTAGCGACCCCACGCGGGTTCCCAGCAGCTCGACAAACCGTCCCTGGTGCCTCCCGAGCGTGTGCACGGGCCTCAACAGCCCCGCGCGGGATCCCAGCAGCATGCCAAATGGTCCCTGGCACAACCACAGCACGTGCACGGACACTAGCGACCCCACGCGGGGTCCCAGCGGCTCGCCAAACCGACCCTGGCACCACCCCACCTCGCGCACGGACACTAGCGAACCCACGTGGGGTCCCAGCTGCTCGCCAAACATTCCATTTCACCTCCCCAACACGCACACGGACACTAGCAATCCAGCGCGGGGTCCCAGCGGCTCGCCAAATGGTCCCTGGCACATCTCCAGCACGTGCACTGGACCCAGCGACCTTCCGCGGGGTCCCAGCGGCTCGCAAACGGTCCCTGGCACATCCCCAGCACGCACACAGGCCTCAGCGACTTTGCGCGTGGTCCAAGCAGCTTGCCAAATGGTCCCTGGCACCTACCCAGCGCTCTTACAAGGCCCAGCAACCCCACGCGGGGTCCCAGCGGCTCGCCACTCCGTCCCTGGCACATCCCCAGCACGTGGAGGGGCACCAGTGATCTTGTTCGGGTTCCCAGCGGCTCGCTAAACGGTCCCTGGCACTTCCCCAGCATGTGCATGGACACTAGCGACACCACGCGGGGTCCCAGCGGCTCGCCAAACGGTCCCAAGCACCTCCCCAGCGCGCACACGGACACTATCGACCGCACGTGGGGTCCCAGTGGCTCGCCAAACTGTCCCTGGCACATCCCCAGCACGTGCAGGGGCACCAGTGATCCTGCGCGGGTTCCCAGCGGCTCGCTAAACGGTCCCTGGCACTTACCCAGCATCCGCACGGGGTACCAGCGGCTCATAAAATGGTCCCTAGCACCACTCCAACAAGCACACGGGAACCAGCGACCACGTGCGTGGTCCCAGCGGCTCGCCAAACGGACCCTGGCACCACCACAGCTCGCACACGGACACTAGCGACCCCATGCGGGTTCCCAGTGACTCTCCAAACCGTCCCTGGCGCCACCCCACCTCGTGCAAGGACAGTAGCGACCCCACGCTGGGTCCCACCAGCTCGACAAACCGGCCCTGGCACCATCCCACCTCGCGACAAGGACACTACTGACCCCAAGCGGGTTCCCAGCGGCTCTCCAAAGCATCCCTGGCGACTGCCCAGCGCGAACACGGGCCCCAGCGACTTTGCATGTGGTCCAAGCAGCTTGCCAAAGTGTCCCTGGCACATCTCCAGCACGCGCACTGGACCCAGCGACCTTGCGCGGGGTCCCAGCGGCTCGCAAATGGTCCCTGGCACATCCCCAACGCGCGCACGGGCTCCAGCGACTTTGCGCGTGATCCAAACAGCTTGCCAAATGGTCCCTGGCACCTACCCAGCGCTCTTACAAGGCCCAGCAACCCCACGCGGGGTCCCAGCGGCTCGCCACTCCGTCCCTGGCACATCCCCAGCACGTGGAGGGGCACCAGTGATCTTGCGCGGGTTCCCAGCGGCTCGCTAAACGGTCCCTGGCACTTCCCCAGCATGCACACGGGGCCCAGCGACCCCGCAAGGGGTACCAGCGGCTCACCAAATGGTCCCTAGCACCACTCCAACAAGCACACGGGAACCAGCGACCACGTGCGGGGTCCCAGCGGCTCGCCAAATGGTCCCTGGCACCTAACCATCACGTGCACGGACACTAGCGACACCAGGCGGGGTCCCAGCGGCTCGGCAAACGGTCCCTAGCACCTCCCCAGCGCGCACACGGACACTAGCGACCCCGCGTGGGGTCCCAGCGGCTTGCCAAACGGTCCCTTTCACCTCCCCAGCTCGTCAACGGACACTAGCGACCCCACGAGGGGTCCCAGCGGCTCGCCAAACCGACCCTGGAACCCCCTCAGCGCGCACACGGACACGAGCGACCCCACGCGGGTTCCCAGTGACTCTCCAAACCGGCCCTGGCACCACCCCACCTCGCGCAAGGACAGTAGCGACCCCACGCGGGGTCCCACCAGCTCGACAAACCGGCCCTGGCACCATCCCACCTCGCGCAAGGACACTAGCGACCCCACGCGGGTTCCCAGCGGCTCTCCAAAGCATCCCTGGCGACTGCCCAGCGCTAACACGGGCCCCAGGAAATTTGCATGTGGTCCAAGCAGCTTGCCAAAGTGTCCCTGGCACATCTCCAGCACGTGCACTGGACCCAGCGACCTTGCGAGGGGTCCCAGCGGCTCGCAAATGGTCCCTGGCACATCCCCAACGCGCGCACGGGCTCCAGCGACTTTGCGCGTGGTCCAAGCAGCTTGCCAAATGGTCCCTGGCACCTACCCAGCGCTCTTACAAGGCCCAGCAACCCCACGCGGGGTCCCAGCGGCTCGCCACTCCGTCCCTGGCACATCCCCAGCACGTGGAGGGGCACCAGTGATCCTGCGCGGATTCCCAGCGGCTCGCTAAACGGTCCCTGGCACTTCCCCAGCATGCACACGGGGCCCAGCGACCCCGCAAGTGGTACCAGCGGCTCACCAAATGGTCCCTAGCACCACTAAAACAAGCACACGGGAACCAGCGACCACGTGCGGGGTCCCAGCGGCTCGCCAAATGGTCCCTGGCACCTCAACAGCTCGCACACGGACACTAGCGACCCCACGTGGGGTCCCAGCGGCTTGCCAAACCGTCCCTTGCGTCACCCCAGCGTGTACACGTGCCTCAATGACCCCGCGCGGGGTCCCAGCTGCATGCCAAAATGTCCCTAGCACCTCCCCAGCACGCACACGGACACTAGCGACCCCACGTGGGTTCCAAGCGGCTGGCCAAACCGACCCTGGCACCACCCCACCTCGCGCACGGACAGTAGCGACCCCACGCGGGGTCCCAGCAGCTCGCCAAACCGTCCCTGGCGCTTCCCCAGCGTGTGCACGGGCCTCAACAACCCAGCGCGCGGTCCCAGCGGCATGCCAAATGGTCCCTGGCACCTCCCCAGCGCACACAAGGACACTAGTGACCCCACGCGGGGTCCCAGCGGCTCGCCAAACCGACCCTGGCACCACCCCACCTCACGCACGGACAGTAGCGACCCCACGCGGGGTCCCAGCAGCTCGCCAAACCGTCCCTGGCGCCTCCCCAGTGTGTGCACGGGCCTCAACAACCCTGCGCGGGGTCCTAGCAGCATGCCAAATGGTCCCTGACACCTCCCCAGCATGTGCATGGACACCAGCGACACCACGCGGGGTCCCAGCGGCTCGCCAAACGGTCCCAAGCACCTCCCCAGCGCGCACACGGACACTAGCGACCCCACGTGGGGTCCCAGCGGCTCGACAAACAATCTCTGCTACCTCCTTAGCGCTCACAACAGCACTATCGACCGCACGCGGGGTCCCAGTGGCTCGCCAAACTGTCCCTGGCACATCCCCAGCACGTGCAGGGGCACCAGTGATCCTGCGCGGGTTCCCAGCGGCTCGCTAAACGGTCCCTGGCACTTACCCAGCATCCGCACGGGGAACCAGCGGCTCATAAAATGGTCCCTAGCACCACTCCAACAAGCACACGGGAACCAGCGACCACGTTCGGGGTCCCAACGGCTCGCCAAACGGACCCTGGCACCTCCACAGCTCGCACACGGACACTAGCGACCCCACGCGGGTTCCCAGTGACTCTCCAAACCGGCCCTGGCACCACCCCACCTCGCGCAAGGACAGTAGCGACCCCATGCGGGGTCTCCCCAGCTCGCCAAACCGTCCCTGGCGCCACCCCACCTCGCGCAAGGACAGTAGCGACCCCACGCGGGGTCCCACCAGCTCGACAAACCGGCCCTGGCACCATCCCACCTCGCGCAAGGACACTACCGACCCCACGCGGGTTCCCAGCGGCTCTCCAAAGCATCCCTGGCGACTGCCCAGCGCGAACACGGGCCCCAGCGACTTTGCATGTGGTCCAAGCAGCTTGCCAAAGTGTCCCTGGCACATCTCCAGCACGCGCACTGGACCCAGCGACCTTGCACGGGGTCCCAGCGGCTCGCAAATGGTCCCTGGCACATCCCCAACGCGCGCACGGGCTCCAGCGACTTTGCGCGTGGTCCAAGCAGCTTGCCAAATGGTCCCTGGCACCTACCCAGCGCTCTTACAAGGCCCAGCAACCCCACGCGGGGTCCCAGCGGCTCGCCACTCCGTCCCTGGCACATCCCCAGCACGTGGAGGGGCACCAGTGATCTTGCGCGGGTTCCCAGCGGCTCGCTAAACGGTCCCTGGCACTTCCCCAGCATGCACACGGGGCCCAGCGACCCCGCAAGGGGTACCAGCGGCTCACCAAATGGTCCCTAGCACCACTCCAACAAGCACACGGGAACCAGCGACCACGTGCGGGGTCCCAGCGGCTCACCAAATGGTCCCTGGCACCTCCACAGCTCGCACACGGACACTAGCGACCCCACGTGGGGTCCCAGCGGCTTGCCAAACCGTCCCTTGCGTCTCCCCAGCGTGTACACGTGCCTCATCGACCCCGCGCGGGGTCCCAGCTGCATGCCAAACAGTCCCTAGCACCTCCCCAGCACGCACACGGACACTAGCGACCCCACGCGGGTTCCAAGCGGCTGGCCAAACCGACCCTGGCACCACCCCACCTCGCGCACGGACAGTAGCGACCCCACGCGGGGTCCCAGCAGCTCGCCAAACCGTCCCTGGCGCTTCCCCAGCGTGTGCACGGGCCTCAACATCCCAGCGCGCGGTCCCAGCAGCATGCCAAATGGTCCCTGGCACCTCCCCAGCACGTGCACGGACACTAGCGACACCATGCGGGGTCCCAGCGGCTCGCCAAACGGTCCCTCGCACCTCCCCAGCGCGCACACGGACACTAGCGACCCCACGCGGTTTCCCAGTGGCTCGCCAAACCGACCCTGGCACCACCCCACCTCGCGCACGGACAGTAGCGACCCCACGCGGGGTCCCAGCAGATCGCCAAACCGGCCCTGGCACCTCCCCTGCGCGCCCACGGGTCCCAGCAACCCTGCGCGGAGTCCCTGCGTTTCGCCAAATGGTCCCTGGCACCTCCCCAGCGCGTGCACGGGCCCCAGCGACCCCGAGCGGGGTCCCAGCGGCTCGCCAAATGGTCCCTGGCACCTCCCCATCACGTGCATGGACACTAGCGACACCACGCGGGGTCCCAGCGGCTCGCCAAACGGTCCCTAGCACCTCCCTAGCGCGCACACGGACACTAGCGACTCCGCGTGGGGTCCCAGCGGCATGCCTAACGGTCCCTGTCACCTCCCCAGCTCGCGAACGGACACTAGCGACCCCACACGGGGTCCCAGCGGCTCACCAAAACGACCCTGGCACACCCCCAGCGCGCACACGGACACTAGCGACCCCACGCAGGTTCCCAGCGGCTCGCCAAACCATCCCTGGCGACTGCCCAGCGCGAACACGAGCCCCAGCGACCTCGCGCGTGTTCCAAGCAGCTTGCCAAAGTGTCCCTGGCACATCTCCAGCACGCGCACTGGACCCAGCGACCTTGCGCTGAGGAGTGCCCAGCAACTCCACGCAGGGTCACAGCGGCTTGATAAACCGTCCCTTGCACCTCCCCAGCACGCACACGGACACTAGCGACCCCACGAGGGTTCCCAGCGGCTCGCCAAACCGACCCTGGCACCACCCCACCTCGCGCACGGACAGTAGCGACCCCACGCGGGGTCCCAGCGGCATGCCAAATGGTCCCTGGCACCTCCCCAGCGCACACAAGGACACTAGCGACCCCACGCGGGGTCCCAGCGGCTCGCCAAACCGACCCTGGCACAACCCCACCTCACGCACGGACAGTAGCGACCCCACGCGGGGTCCCAGCAGCTCGCCAAACCGTCCCTGGCGCCTCCCCAGTGTGTGCACGGGCCTCAACAACCCTGCGCGGGGTCCTAGCAGCATGCCAAATGGTCCCTGACACCTCCCCAGCATGTGCATTGACACTAGCGACACCACGCGGGGTCCCAGCAGCTCGCCAAACGGTCCCAAGCACCTCCCCAGCGCGCACACGGACACTAGCGACCCCACGTGGGGTCCCAGCGGCTCGACAAACAATCTCTGGTACCTCCTCAGCGCTCACAACGGCACTATCGACCGCACGCGGGGTCCCAGCGGCTCGCCAAACTGTCCCTGGCACATCCCCAGCACGTGCAGGGGCAACAGTGATCCTGCGCGGGGTCCCAGCGGCTCGCCAAATGGTCCCTAGCACCTAACCATCATGTGCACGGACACTAGCGACACCACGCGGGGTCCCAGCGGCTCGCCAAACGGTCCCTAGCACCTCCCCAGCGAGCACACGGACACTAGCGACCCCCGCGTGGGGTCCCAGCGGCTTGCCAAACGGTCCCTGTCACCTCCCCAGCTCGTCAACGGACACTAGCGACCCCACGTGGGGTCCCATCGGCTCGACAAACAATCTCTGGTACCTCCTCAGCGCTCACAAACGGCACTATCGACCGCACGCGGGGTCCCAGCGGCTCGCCAAACTGTCCCTGGCACATCCCCAGCACGTGCAGGGGCAACAGTGATCCTGCGCGGGGTCCCAGCGGCTCGCCAAATGGTCCCTAGCACCTAACCATCACGTGCACGGACACTAGCGACACCACGCGGGGTCCCAGCGGCTCGCCAAACGGTCCCTAGCACCTCCCCAGCGCGCACACGGACACTAGCGACCCCGCGTGGGGTCCCAGCGGCTTGCCAAACGGTCCCTGTCACCTCCCCAGCTCGTCAACGGACACTAGCGACACCACGCGGGGTCCCAGCGGCTCGCCAAACGGTCCCTAGCACCTCCCCAGCGCGCACACGGACACTAGCGACCCCGCGTGGGGTCCCAGCGGCTTGCCAAACGGTCCCTGTCACCTCCCCAGCTCGTCAACGGACACTAGCGACCCCACGAGGGGTCCCAGCGGCTCGCCAAACCAACCCTGGCACCCCCCCAGCGCGCACACGGACACGAGCGACCCCCCGCGGGTTCCCAGCGACTCTCCAAACCGGCCCTGGCACAACCCCACCTCGCGCAAGGACAGTAGCAACCCCATGCGGGGTCCCCCCAGCTCGCCAAACCGTCCCTGGCGCCACCCCACCTCCCGTAAGGACAGTAGCGACCCCACTCGGGGTCCCACCAGCTCGACAAACCGGCCCTGGCACCATCCCACCTCGCGCAAGGAAACTAGCGACCCCACGATGGTTCCCAGCGGCTCTCCAAAGCATCCCTGGCGACTGCCCAGCGCGAACACGGGCCCCAGCGACTTTGCATGTGGTCCAAGCAGCTTGCCAAACTGTCCCTGGCACATCCCAAATGCGCGCACGGGCTCCAGCGACATTGCGCGTGGACCAAGCAGCTTGCCAAATGGTCCCTGGCACCTACCCAGCGCTCTTACAAGGCCCAGCAACCCCATGCGGGGTCCCAGCGGCTCGCCAAACGGTCGCTCGCACCTCCCCAGCTCGCACACGGACACTAGCGACCCCACGCGGTTTCCCAGCGGCTCGCCAAACCGACCCTGGCACACCCCCAGCGCGCACACGGACACTAGCGACCCCACGCAGGTTCCCAGCGGCTCGCCAAACCATCCCTGGCGACTGCCCAGCGCGAACACGAGCCCCAGCGACCTCTCGCGTGTTCCAAGCAGCTTGCCAAAGTGTCCCTGGCACATCTCCAGCACGCGCACGGGCAACAGTTACCCAAAGTGGGGTGCCAGCGGCTCGTCAAACGGTCCCTGTCAACACCCCAGCGCGCGCAATGGGACCAGCAACTCCACGCAGGGTCAGAGCGGCTTGCCAAACCGTCCCTGGCACCTCCCCAGCGCGCAAACGGACACTAGCGAACCCACGTGGGGACCCAGCGGCTCGCCAAACATTCCCTTGCACCTCCCCAGCACGCACACGGACACTAGCGACCCCACGCGGGTTCCCAGCGGCTCGCCAAACCGACCCTGGCACCACCCCACCTCACGCACGGACAGTAGCGACCCCACGCGGGGTCCCAGCGGCATGCCAAATGGTCCCTGGCACCTCCCCAGCGCACACAAGGACACTAGCGACCCCACGCGGGGTCCCAGCGGCTCGCCAAACCGACCCTGGCACCACCCCACCTCACGCACGGACAGTAGCGACCCCACTCGGGGTCCCAGCAGCTCGCCAAACCGTCCCTGGCGCCTCCCCAGTGTGTGCACTGGCCTCAACAACCCTGCGCGGGGTCCTAGCAGCATGCCAAATGGTCCCTGACACCTCCCCAGCATGTGCATTGACACTAGCGACACCACGCGGGATCCCAGCGGCTCGCCAAACGGTCCCAAGCACCTCCCCAGCGCGCACACGGACACTAGCGACCCCACGTGGGGTCCCAGCGGCTCGACAAACAATCTCTGGTAACTCCTCAGCGCTCACAACGGCACTATCGACCGCACGCGGGGTCCCAGCGGCTCGCCAAACTGTCCCTGGCACATCCCCAGCACGTGCAGGGGCAACAGTGATCCCGCGTGGGGTCCCAGCGGCTTGCCAAACGGTCCCTGTCACCTCCCCAGCTCGTCAACGGACACTAGCGACCCCACGAGGGGTCCCAGCGGCTCGCCAAACCGACCCTGGAACCCCCCCAGCGCGCACACGGACACGAGCGACCCCACGCGGGTTCCCAGTGACTCTCCAAACCGGCCCTGGCACCACCCCACCTCGCGCAAGGACAGTAGCGACCCCACGCGGGGTCCCACCAGCTCGACAAACCGGCCCTGGCACCATCCCACCTCGCGCAAGGACACTAGCGACCCCACGCGGGTTCCCAGCGGCTCTCCAAAGCATCCCTGGCGACTGCCCAGCGCGAACACGGGCCCCAGGAAATTTGCATGTGGTCCAAGCAGCTTGCCAAAGTGTCCCTGGCACATCTCCAGCACGTGCACTGGACCCAGCGACCTTGCGAGGGGTCCCAGCGACTCGCAAATGGTCCCTGGCACATCCCCAACGCGCGCACGGGCTCCAGCGACTTTGCGCGTGGTCCAAGCAGCTTGCCAAATGGTCCCTGGCACCTACCCAGCGCTCTTACAAGGCCCAGCAACCCCACGCGGGGTCCCAGCGGCTCGCCACTCCGTCCCTGGCACATCCCCAGCACGTGGAGGGGCACCAGTGATCCTGCGCGGGTTCCCAGCGGCTCGCTAAACGGTCCCTGGCACTTCCCCAGCATGCACACGGGGCCCAGCGACCCCGCAAGGGGTACCAGCGGCTCACCAAATGGTCCCTAGCACCACTAAAACAAGCACACGGGAACCAGCAACCACGTGCGGGGTCCCAGCGGCTCGCCAAATGGTCCCTGGCACCTCAACAGCTCGCACACGGACACTAGCGACCCCACGTGGGGTCCCAGCGGCTTGCCAAACCGTCCCTTGCGTCACCCCAGCGTGTACACGTGCCTCATTGACCCCGCGCGGGGTCCCAGCTGCATGCCAAACAGTCCCTAGCACCTCCCCAGCACGCACACGGACACTAGAGACCCCACGTGGGTTCCAAGCGGCTGGCCAAACCGACCCTGGCACCACCCCACCTCGCGCACGGACAGTAGCGACCCCACGCGGGGTCCCAGCAGCTCGCCAAACCGTCCCTGGCGCTTCCCCAGCGTGTGCACGGGCCTCAACAACCCAGCGCGCGGTCCCAGCAGCATGCCAAATGGTCCCTGGCACCTCCCCAGCACGTGCACGGACACTAGCGACACCATGCGGGGTCCCAGCGGCTCGCCAAACGGTCCCTCGCACCTCCCAAGCGCGCACACGGACACTAGCGACCCCACGTGGGGTCCCAGCGGCTTGCCAAACCGTCCCTTGCGTCACCCCAGCGTGTACACGTGCCTCATTGACCCCGCGCGGGGTCCCAGCTGCACGCCAAACAGTCCCTAGCACCTCCCCAGCACGCACACGGACACTAGAGACCCCACGTGGGTTCCAAGCGGCTGGCCAAACCGAACCCTGGCACCACCCCACCTCGCGCACGGACAGTAGCAACCCCACGCGGGGTCCCAGCAGATCGCCAAACCGGCCCTGGCGCCTCCCCAGCGTGTGCACGGACCTCAACAACCCCGCGCGGGGACCCAGGGGCATGCCAAATGGTCCCTGGCACCTCCCCAGCATGCACACGGACACTAGCGGCCCCACGCGGGGTCCCAGCGGCTCGCCAAACCATACCTGGCGACTGCCCAGCGCGAACATAGGCCCCAGTGACATTGCGCATGGTCCAAGCAGCTTGCCAAAGTGTCCCTGGTACCTCCCCAGCGCACTTACAGGGCCCAGCAACCCCATGTGGGGTCCCAGCGGCTCGCCAAACAATCCCTGGTACCTCCTCAGCGCTCAAACAGGCAATAGCGACCGCACGCGGGGTCCCATCGGCTCGCCAAACCATCCCTGGCACATCCCCAGTACGTGCAGGGGCACGAGCGATCCTGCGTGGGTTCCCAGCGGCTCGCTAAACGGTCCCTGGCACCTCCTCAGTGCGCGCACGGGGCACAGCAACCCCGCACGGGGTACCAGCGGCTCTCCAAATGGTCCCTGGCACCTATCCAGCAAGCACACGGGCACCAGTTACCCCAAGTGGGGTGCCAGCGGCTCGTCAAACGGTCCCTGCCACCACCCCAGTGCGCGCAATGGGCCCAGCAACTCCACGCAGGGTCACAGCGGCTTGCCAAACCATCCCTGGCACCTCCCCAGCGCGCAAACGGACACTAGCGAACCCACGTGGGGTCCCAGCGGCTCGCCAAACATTCCCTTGCACCTCCCCAGCACGCACACGGACACTAGCGACCCCACGCGGGTTCCCAGCGGCTCGCCAAACCGACCCTGGCACCTCCCCACCTCGCGCACGGACAGTAGCGACCCCACGCGGGGTCCCAGCAGCTCGCCAAACTGTCCCTGGCGCCTCCCCAGCGTGTGCACTGGCCTCAACAACCCAGCGTGCGGTCCCAGCGGCATGCCAAATGGTCCCTGGCACCACCCCACCTCACGCACGGACAGTAGCGACCCCACGCGGGGTCCCAGCGGCTCGCCAAACCGACCCTGGCACCACCCCACCTCACGCACGGACAGTAGCGACCCCACGCGGGGTCCCAGCAGCTCGCCAAACCGTCCCTGGAGCCTCCCCAGTGTGTGCACGGGCCTCAACAACCCTGCGCGGGGTCCTAGCAGCATGCCAAATGGTCCCTGACACCTCCCCAGCATGTGCATGGACACTAGCGACACCACGCGGGGTCCCAGCGGCTCGCCAAACGGTCCCAAGCACCTCCCCAGCGCGCACACGGACACTAGCGACCCCACGTGGGGTCTCAGCGGCTCGACAAACAATCTCTGGTACCTCCTTAGCGCTCACAACAGCACTATCGACCGCACGCGGGGTCCCAGTGGCTCGCCAAACTGTCCCTGGCACATCCCCAGCACGTGCAGGGGCAACAGTGATCCTGCGCGGGTTCCCAGCGGCTCGCTAAACGGTCCCTGCACATACCCAGCATCCGCACGGGGTACCAGCGGCTCATAAAATGGTCCCTAGCACCACTCCAACAAGTACACGGGAACCAGCGACCACGTGCGGGGTCCCAGCGGCTCGCCAAACGGACCCTGGCACCTCCACAGCTCGCACACGGACACTAGCGACCCCACGCGGGTTCCCAGTGACTCTCCAAACCGGCCCTGGCACCACCCCACCTCGCGCAAGGACAGTAGCGACCCCATGCGGGGTCCCCCCAGCTCGCCAAACCGTCCCTGGCGCCACCCCACCTCGCGCAAGGACAGTAGCGACCCCACGCGGGGTCCCACCAGCTCGACAAACCGGCCCTGGCACCATCCCACCTCGCGCAAGGACACTAGCGACCCCACGCGGGTTCCCAGCGGCTCTCCAAAGCATCCCTGGCGACTGCCCAGCGCGAACACGGGCCCCAGCGACTTTGCATGTGGTCCAAGCAGCTTGCCAAAGTGTCCCTGGCACATCTCCAGCACGCGCACTGGACCCAGCGACCTTGCACGGGGTCCCAGCGGCTCGCAAATGGTCCCTGGCACATCCCCAACGCGCGCACGGGCTCCAGCGACTTTGCGCGTGGTCCAAGCAGCTTGCCAAATGGTCCCTGGCACCTACCCAGCGCTCTTACAAGGCCCAGCAACCCCACGCGGGGTCCCAGCGGCTCGCCACTCCGTCCCTGGCACATCCCCAGCACGTGGAGGGGCACCAGTGATCTTGCACGGGTTCCCAGCGGCTCGCTAAACGGTCCCTGGCACTTCCCCAGCATGCACACGGGGCCCAGCGACCCCGCAAGGGGTACCAGCGGCTCACCAAATGGTCCCTAGCACCACTCCAACAAGCACACGGGAACCAGCGACCACGTGCGGGGTCCCAGCGGCTCGCCAAATGGTCCCTGGCACCTCCACAGCTCGCACACGGACACTAGCGACCCCACGTGGGGTCCCAGCGGCTTGCCAAACCGTCCCTTGCGTCTCCCCAGCGTGTACACGTGCCTCATCGACCCCGCGCGGGGTCCCAGCTTCATGCCAAACAGTCCCTAGCACCTCCCCAGCACGCACACGGACACTAGCGACCCCACGCGGGTTCAAAGCGGCTGGCCAAACCGACCCTGGCACCACCCCACCTCGCGCACGGACAGTAGCGACCCCACGCGGGGTCCCAGCAGCTCGCCAAACCGTCCCTGGCGCTTCCCCAGCGTGTGCACGGGCCTCAACATCCCAGCGCGCGGTCCCAGCAGCATGCCAAATGGTCCCTGGCACCTCCCCAGCACGTGCACGGACACTAGCGACACCATGCGGGGTCCCAGCGGCTCGCCAAACGGTCCCTCGCACCTCCCCAGCGCGCACACGGACACTAGCGACCCCACGCGGTTTCCCAGCGGCTCGCCAAACCGACCCTGGCACCACCCCACCTCGCGCACGGACAGTAGCGACCCCACGCGGGGTCCCAGCAGATCGCCAAACCGGCCCTGGCACCTCCCCTGCGCGCCCACGGGTCCCAGCAACCCTGCGCGGTGTCCCTGCGTTTCGCCAAATGGTCCCTGGCACCTCCCCAGCGCGTGCACGGGCCCCAGCGACCCCGAGCGGGGTCCCAGCGGCTCGCCAAATGGTCCCTAGCACCTAACCATCACGTGCACGGACACTAGCGACACCACGCGGGGTCCCAGCGGCTCGCCAAACGGTCCCTAGCACCTCCCTAGCGCGCAAACGGACACTAGCGACCCCGCGTGGGGTCCCAGCGGCTTGCCAAACGGTCCCTGTCACCTCCCCATCTCGTCAACGGACACTAGCGACCCCACGAGGGGTCCCAGCGGCTCGACAAACAATCTCTGGTACCTCCTCAGCGCTCACAAACGGCACTATCGACCGCACGCGGGGTCCCAGCGGCTCGCCAAACTGTCCCTGGCACATCCCCAGCACGTGCAGGGGCAACAGTGATCCTGCGCGGGGTCCCAGCGGCTCGCCAAATGGTCCCTAGCACCTAACCATCACGTGCACGGACACTAGCGACACCACGCGGGGTCCCAGCGGCTCGCCAAACGGTCCCTAGCACCTCCCTAGCGCGCACACGGACACTAGCGACTCCGCGTGGGGTCCCAGCGGCATGCCTAACGGTCCCTGTCACCTCCCCAGCTCGCGAACGGACACTAGCGACCCCACACGGGGTCCCAGCGGCTCACCAAAACGACCCTGGCACACCCCCAGCGCGCACACGGACACTAGCGACCCCACACGGGGTCCCAGCGGCTTGCCAAACCGTCCCTGGCACCTCCCCTGCGCGCCCACAGGTCACAGCGACCCTGCGCGGAGTCCCTGCGTTTCACCAAATGGTCCCTGGCACCTCCCCAGCGCGTGCACGGGCCCCAGCGACCCTGAGCGGGGTCCCAGCGGCTCGCCAAATGGTCCCTGGCACCTAACCATCACGTGCACGGACACTAGAGACACCACGCGGGGTCCCAGCGGCTCGCCAAACGGTCCATAGCACCTCCCCAGCGCGCACACGGACACTAGCGACCCCGCTTGGGGTCCCAACGGCTTGCCAAACGGTCCCTGTCACCTCCCCAGCTCGTCAACGGACACTAGCGACCCCACGAGGGGTCCCAGCGGCTCGCCAAACCGACCCTGGCACCCCCCCAGCGCGCACACGGACACGAGCGACCCCCCGCGGGTTCCCAGCGACTCTCCAAACCGGCCCTGGCACAACCCCACCTCGCGCAAGGACAGTAGCAACCCCATGCGGGGTCCCCCCAGCTCGCCAAACCGTCCCTGGCGCCACCCCACCTCCCGTAAGGACAGTAGCGACCCCACTCGGGGTCCCACCAGCTCGACAAACCGGCCCTGGCACCATCCCACCTCGCGCAAGGAAACTAGCGACCCCACGCAGGTTCCCAGCGGCTCTCCAAAGCATCCCTGGCGACTGCCCAGCGCGAACACGGGCCCCAGCGACTTTGCATGTGGTCCAAGCAGCTTGCCAAACTGTCCCTGGCACATCCCCAATGCTCGCACGGGCTCCAGCGACATTGCGCGTGGACCAAGCAGCTTGCCAAATGGTCCCTGGCACCTACCCAGCGCTCTTACAAGGCCCAGCAACCCCATGCGGGGTCCCAGCGGCTCGCCAAACGGTCGCTCGCACCTCCCCAGCTCGCACACGGACACTAGCGACCCCACGCGGTTTCCCAGCGGCTCGCCAAACCGACCCTGGCACCACCCCACCTCGCGCACGGAGAGTAGCGACCCCACGCGGGGTCCCAGCAGATCGCCAAACTGGCCCTGGCGCCTCCCCAGCGTGTGCACGGGCCTCAACAACCCCGCGCAGGGTCCCAGCAGCATGCCAAATGGTCCCAAGCACCTCCCCAGCACGTGCACGAACACTAGCGACACCACTCGGGGTCCCAGCGGCTCGCCAAACGGTCCCTAGCACCTCCCCAGCGCGCACACGGACACTAGCGACTCCGCGTGGGGTCCCAGCGGCTTGCCATACGGTCCCTGTCACCTCCCCAGCTCGCGAACGGACACTAGCGACCCCACACGGGGTCCCATCGGCTTCCCAAACCGACCCTGGCACACCCCCAGCGCGCACACGGACACTAGCGACCCCACGCAGATTCCCAGTGGCTCGCCAAACCATCCCTGGCGACTGCCCAGCGCGAACACGAGCCCCAGCGACCTCTCGCGTGTTCCAAGCAGCTTGCCAAAGTGTCCCTGGCACATCTCCAGCACGCGCACGGGCAACAGTTACCCCAAGTGGGGTGCCAGCGGCTCGTCAAACGGTCCCTGTCAACACCCCAGCGCGCGCAATGGGCCCAGCAACTCCACGCAGGGTCACAGCGGCTTGCCAAACCGTCCCTGGCACATCCCCAGCGCGCAAACGGACACTAGCGAACCCACGTGGGGACCCAGCGGCTCGCCAAACATTCCCTTGCACCTCCCCAGCACGCACACGGACACTAGCGACCCCACGCGGGTTCCCAGCGGCTCGCCAAACCGACCCTGGCACCACCCCACCTCACGCACAGACAGTAGCGACCCCACGCGGGGTCCCAGCGGCATGCCAAATGGTCCCTGGCACCTCCCCAGCGCACACAAGGACACTAGCGACCCCACGCGGGGTCCCAGCGGCTCGCCAAACCGACCCTGGCACCACCCCACCTCACGCACGGACAGTAGCGACCCCACGCGGGGTCCCAGCAGCTCGCCAAACCGTCCCTGGCGCCTCCCCAGTGTGTGCACTGGCCTCAACAACCCTGCGCGGGGTCCTAGCAGCATGCCAAATGGTCCCTGACACCTCCCCAGCATGTGCATTGACACTAGCGACACCACGCGGGATCCCAGCGGCTCGCCACTCCGTCCCTGGCACATCCCCAGCACGTGGAGGGGCACCAGTGATCTTGCACGGGTTCCCAGCGGCTCGCTAAACGGTCCCTGGCACTTCCCCAGCATGCACACGGGGCCCAGCGACCCCGCAAGGGGTACCAGCGGCTCACCAAATGGTCCCTAGCACCACTCCAACAAGCACACGGGAACCAGCGACCACGTGCGGGGTCCCAGCGGCTCGCCAAATGGTCCCTGGCACCTCCACAGCTCGCACACGGACACTAGCGACCCCACGTGGGGTCCCAGCGGCTTGCCAAACCGTCCCTTGCGTCTCCCCAGCGTGTACACGTGCCTCATCGACCCCGCGCGGGGTCCCAGCTTCATGCCAAACAGTCCCTAGCACCTCCCCAGCACGCACACGGACACTAGCGACCCCACGCGGGTTCAAAGCGGCTGGCCAAACCGACCCTGGCACCACCCCACCTCGCGCACGGACAGTAGCGACCCCACGCGGGGTCCCAGCAGCTCGCCAAACCGTCCCTGGCGCTTCCCCAGCGTGTGCACGGGCCTCAACATCCCAGCGCGCGGTCCCAGCAGCATGCCAAATGGTCCCTGGCACCTCCCCAGCACGTGCACGGACACTAGCGACACCATGCGGGGTCCCAGCGGCTCGCCAAACGGTCCCTCGCACCTCCCCAGCGCGCACACGGACACTAGCGACCCCACGCGGTTTCCCAGCGGCTCGCCAAACCGACCCTGGCACCACCCCACCTCGCGCACGGACAGTAGCGACCCCACGCCAGATCGCCAAACCGGCCCTGGCACCTCCCCTGCGCGCCCACGGGTCCCAGCAACCCTGCGCGGTGTCCCTGCGTTTCGCCAAATGGTCCCTGGCACCTCCCCAGCGCGTGCACGGGCCCCAGCGACCCCGAGCGGGGTCCCAGCGGCTCGCCAAATGGTCCCTAGCACCTAACCATCACGTGCACGGACACTAGCGACACCACGCGGGGTCCCAGCGGCTCGCCAAACGGTCCCTAGCACCTCCCTAGCGCGCAAACGGACACTAGCGACCCCGCGTGGGGTCCCAGCGGCTTGCCAAACGGTCCCTGTCACCTCCCCATCTCGTCAACGGACACTAGCGACCCCACGAGGGGTCCCAGCGGCTCGACAAACAATCTCTGGTACCTCCTCAGCGCTCACAAACGGCACTATCGACCGCACGCGGGGTCCCAGCGGCTCGCCAAACTGTCCCTGGCACATCCCCAGCACGTGCAGGGGCAACAGTGATCCTGCGCGGGGTCCCAGCGGCTCGCCAAATGGTCCCTAGCACCTAACCATCACGTGCACGGACACTAGCGACACCACGCGGGGTCCCAGCGGCTCGCCAAACGGTCCCTAGCACCTCCCTAGCGCGCACACGGACACTAGCGACTCCGCGTGGGGTCCCAGCGGCATGCCTAACGGTCCCTGTCACCTCCCCAGCTCGCGAACGGACACTAGCGACCCCACACGGGGTCCCAGCGGCTCACCAAAACGACCCTGGCACACCCCCAGCGCGCACACGGACACTAGCGACCCCACACGGGGTCCCAGCGGCTTGCCAAACCGTCCCTGGCACCTCCCCTGCGCGCCCACAGGTCACAGCGACCCTGCGCGGAGTCCCTGCGTTTCACCAAATGGTCCCTGGCACCTCCCCAGCGCGTGCACGGGCCCCAGCGACCCTGAGCGGGGTCCCAGCGGCTCGCCAAATGGTCCCTGGCACCTAACCATCACGTGCACGGACACTAGAGACACCACGCGGGGTCCCAGCGGCTCGCCAAACGGTCCATAGCACCTCCCCAGCGCGCACACGGACACTAGCGACCCCGCTTGGGGTCCCAACGGCTTGCCAAACGGTCCCTGTCACCTCCCCAGCTCGTCAACGGACACTAGCGACCCCACGAGGGGTCCCAGCGGCTCGCCAAACCGACCCTGGCACCCCCCCAGCGCGCACACGGACACGAGCGACCCCCCGCGGGTTCCCAGCGACTCTCCAAACCGGCCCTGGCACAACCCCACCTCGCGCAAGGACAGTAGCAACCCCATGCGGGGTCCCCCCAGCTCGCCAAACCGTCCCTGGCGCCACCCCACCTCCCGTAAGGACAGTAGCGACCCCACTCGGGGTCCCACCAGCTCGACAAACCGGCCCTGGCACCATCCCACCTCGCGCAAGGAAACTAGCGACCCCACGCAGGTTCCCAGCGGCTCTCCAAAGCATCCCTGGCGACTGCCCAGCGCGAACACGGGCCCCAGCGACTTTGCATGTGGTCCAAGCAGCTTGCCAAACTGTCCCTGGCACATCCCCAATGCTCGCACGGGCTCCAGCGACATTGCGCGTGGACCAAGCAGCTTGCCAAATGGTCCCTGGCACCTACCCAGCGCTCTTACAAGGCCCAGCAACCCCATGCGGGGTCCCAGCGGCTCGCCAAACGGTCGCTCGCACCTCCCCAGCTCGCACACGGACACTAGCGACCCCACGCGGTTTCCCAGCGGCTCGCCAAACCGACCCTGGCACCACCCCACCTCGCGCACGGAGAGTAGCGACCCCACGCGGGGTCCCAGCAGATCGCCAAACTGGCCCTGGCGCCTCCCCAGCGTGTGCACGGGCCTCAACAACCCCGCGCAGGGTCCCAGCAGCATGCCAAATGGTCCCAAGCACCTCCCCAGCACGTGCACGAACACTAGCGACACCACTCGGGGTCCCAGCGGCTCGCCAAACGGTCCCTAGCACCTCCCCAGCGCGCACACGGACACTAGCGACTCCGCGTGGGGTCCCAGCGGCTTGCCATACGGTCCCTGTCACCTCCCCAGCTCGCGAACGGACACTAGCGACCCCACACGGGGTCCCATCGGCTTCCCAAACCGACCCTGGCACACCCCCAGCGCGCACACGGACACTAGCGACCCCACGCAGATTCCCAGTGGCTCGCCAAACCATCCCTGGCGACTGCCCAGCGCGAACACGAGCCCCAGCGACCTCTCGCGTGTTCCAAGCAGCTTGCCAAAGTGTCCCTGGCACATCTCCAGCACGCGCACGGGCAACAGTTACCCCAAGTGGGGTGCCAGCGGCTCGTCAAACGGTCCCTGTCAACACCCCAGCGCGCGCAATGGGCCCAGCAACTCCACGCAGGGTCACAGCGGCTTGCCAAACCGTCCCTGGCACATCCCCAGCGCGCAAACGGACACTAGCGAACCCACGTGGGGACCCAGCGGCTCGCCAAACATTCCCTTGCACCTCCCCAGCACGCACACGGACACTAACGACCCCACGCGGGTTCCCAGCGGCTCGCCAAACCGACCCTGGCACCACCCCACCTCACGCACAGACAGTAGCGACCCCACGCGGGGTCCCAGCGGCATGCCAAATGGTCCCTGGCACCTCCCCAGCGCACACAAGGACACTAGCGACCCCACGCGGGGTCCCAGCGGCTCGCCAAACCGACCCTGGCACCACCCCACCTCACGCACGGACAGTAGCGACCCCACGCGGGGTCCCAGCAGCTCGCCAAACCGTCCCTGGCGCCTCCCCAGTGTGTGCACTGGCCTCAACAACCCTGCGCGGGGTCCTAGCAGCATGCCAAATGGTCCCTGACACCTCCCCAGCATGTGCATTGACACTAGCGACACCACGCGGGATCCCAGCGGCTCGCCAAACGGTCCCAAGCACCTCCCCAGCGCGCACACGGATACTAGCGACCCCACGTGGGGTCCCAGCGGCTCGACAAACAATCTCTGGTAACTCCTCAGTGCTCACAACGGCACTATCGACCGCACGCGGGGTCCCAGCGGCTCGCCAAACTGTCCCTGGCACATCCCCAGCACGTGCAGGGGCAACAGTGATCCTGCGCGGGTTCCCAGCGGCTCACAAATGGTCCCTGGCACATCCCCAACGCGCGCACGGGCTCCAGCGACTTTGCGCGTGGTCCAAGCAGCTTTTCAAATGGTCCCTGGCACCTACCCAGCGCTCTTACAAGGCCCAGCAACCCCACGCGGGGTCCCAGCGGCTCGCCACACCGTCCCTGGCACATCCCCAGCACGTGGAGGGGCACCAGTGATCCTGCGCGGGTTCCCAGCGGCTCGCTAAACGGTCCCTGGCACTTCCCCAGCATGCACACGGGGCCCAGCGACCCCGCAAGGGGTACCAGCGGCTCACCAAATGGTCCCTAGCACCACTCCAACAAGAACACGGGAACCAGCGACCACGTGCGGGGTCCCAGCGACTCGCCAAATGGTCCCTGGCACCTCTAAAGCTCGCACACGGACAATAGCGACCCCACGTGGGGTCCCTGCGGCTTGCCAAACCGTCCCTTGCGTCTCCCCAGCGTGTACACATGCCTCATCGACCCCGCGCGGGGTCCCAGCTGCATGCCAAACAGTCCCTAGCACCTCCCCAGCACGCACACGGACACTAGCGACCCCACGCGGGTTCCAAGCGGCTGGCCAAACCGACCCTGGCACCACCCCACCTCGCGCACGGACAGTAGCGACCCCACGCGGGGTCCCAGCAAATCGCCAAACGGTCCCTAGCACCTACCCAGCGCGCACACGGACACTAGCGACCCCACGCGGTTTCCCAGCAGCTCGCCAAACCGACCCTGGCACCACCCCACCTCGCGCACGGACAGTAGCGACCCCACACGGGGTCCCAGCAGATCGCCAAACCGGCCCTGGCGCCTCCCCAGCGTGTGCACGGGCCTCAACAACCCCGCGCAGGGTCCCAGCAGCATGCCAAATGGTCCCTGGCACCTCCCCATCACGTGCACGGACACTAGCGACACCACGCGGGGTCCCAGCGGCTCGCCAAACGGTCCCTAGAACCTCGCCAGCGCGCACACGGACACTATCGACCACACGCGGGGTCCCAGCGGCTGACCAAACCGTCCCTGGCACATCCCCAGCACGTGGAGGGGCACCAGTGATCCTGCGCGGGTTCCCAGCGGCTCGCTAAACGGTCCCTGGCACTTCCCCAGCACGCGCACGGGGCCCAACGACCCCGCACGGAGTACCAGCGGCTCACCAAATGGTCCCTAGCACCACTCCAACAAGCACACGGGAACCAGCGACCACGTGCGGGGTACCAGCGGCCCGCCAAATGGTCCCTGGCACCTCTAAAGCTCGCACACGGATAATAGCGACCCCACGTGGGGTCCCAGCGGCTTGCCAAACCGTCCCTTGAGTCTCCCCAGCATGTACACGTGCCTCATCGACCCCACGCTGGGTCCCAGCTGCATGCCAAACAGTCCCTAGCACCTCCCCAGCACGCACACGGACACTAGCGACCCCACGCGGGTTCCAAGCGACTGGCCAAACCGACCCTGGCACCACCCCACCTCGCGCACGGACAGTAGCGACCCCACGCGGGGTCCCAGCAGCTCGCCAAACCGTCCCTGGCACTTCCCCAGCGTGTGCACGGGCCTCAACAACCCAGCGCGCGGTCCCAGCAGCATGCCAAATGGTCCCTGGCACCTCCCCAGCACGTGCACGGACACTAGCGACACCATGCGGGGTCCCAGCGGCTCGCCAAACGGTCCCTAGCACCTCCCCAGCGCGCACACGGACACTATCGACCACACGCGGAGTCCCAGCGGCTCACCAAACCCTCCATGGCACATCCCCAGCACGTGGAGGGGCACCAGTGATCCTGCGCGGGTTCCCAGCGGCTCGCTAAACGGTCCCTGGCACTTCCCCAGCATGCACACGGGGCCCAGCGACCCCGCAAGGGGTACCAGCGGCTCACCAAATGGTCCCTAGCACCACTCCAACAAGCACACGGGAACCAGCGACCACGTGCGGGGTCCCAGCGGCACGCCAAATGGTCCCTGGCACCTCTAAAGCTCGCACACGGACAATAGCGACCCCACGTGGGGTCCCAGCGGCTTGCCAAACCGTCCCTTGAGTCTCCCCAGCGTGTACACGTGCCCCAGCGACCTCGCGCGTGTTCCAAGCAGCTTGCCAAAGTGTCCCTGGCACATCTCCAGCACGCGCACTGGACCCAGCGACCTTGCGCGGGGTCCCAGCGGCTCGCAAATGGTCCCTGGCGCCTTCTCAGCGTGTACACGTGCCTCATCGACCCCGCGCGGTGTCTCAGCGGCATGCCAAATGGTGCCTGGCATGTCCCCAGCGTGCACACGGACACTAGCGACTCCGCGTGGGGTCCCAGCGGCTTGCCAAACGGTCCCTGTCACCTCCCCAGCTCGCGAACGGACACTAGCGTCCCCACACGGGGTCCCAGCGGCTCGCCAAACCGACCCTGGCACACCCCCAGCGCGCACACGGACACTAGCGACCCCACGCAGGTTCCCAGAGGCTCGCAAAACCATCCCTGGCGAGTGCCCAGCGCGAACACGAGCCCCAGTGACCTCGCGCGTGTTCCAAGCAGCTTGCCAAAGTGTCCCTGGCACATCTCCAGCACGCGCACTGGACCCAGCGACCTTGCGCTGGGTCCTTGCGGCTCGCCAAACAATCCCTGGTACCTCATCAGCGCTCACACGGGCACTATCGATCGCACGCGGGGTCCCAGCGGATCCCCAAACCGTCACTGGCACATCCCCAGGACGTACAGGGGCACCAGTTATCCTGCGCGGGTTCCCAGCGGCTCGCTAAATGGTCCCTGGCACTTCCACAGCACGCGAAAGGGGCCCAGCAGCCTCGCACGGGGTACCAGCGGCTCACCAAATGGTCCCTAGCACCACTCCAACAAGCACACGGGAACCAGCGACCACGTGCGGTGTCCCAGCGGCTTGCCAAAAGGTCCCTGGAACCTCCACAGCTCGCACACGGACACTAGCGACGCCACGTGGGGTCCCAGCGGCATGCCAAACCGTCCCTGGCGCCTCCCCAGCGCGCACACGGACACTAGCGACCCCACGTGGGGTCCCAGCGGCTCGACAAACAATCTCTGGTACCTCCTCAGCGCTCACAACGGCACTATCGACCGCACGCGGGGTCCCAGCGGCTCGCCAAACTGTCCCTGGCACATCCCCAGCACGTGCAGGGGCAACAGTGATCCTGCGCTGGTTCCCAGCGGCTCGCTAAACGGTCCCTGGCACTTCCCCAGCACGCGCACGGGGCCCAGCGACCCCGCACGGAGTACCAGCGGCTCACCAAATGGTCCCTAGCACCACTCCATCAAGCACACGGGAACCAGCGACCACGTGCGGGGTCCCAGCGGCTTGCCAAAAGGTCCCTGGAACCTCCACAGCTCGCACACGGACACTAGCGACCCCACGTGGGGTCGCACCGGCTCGCCAAACCGTCCCTGGCACTTCCCCAGCGTGTGCACGGGCCTCAACAACCCCGCACAGGGTCCCAGCAGCATGCCAAATGGTCCCTGGCACCTCCCCAGCTCGTCAACGGACACGAGCGACCCCACGCGGGTTCCCAGCGACTCTCCAAACCGGCCCTGGCACCACCCCACCTCGCGCAAGGAGAGTAGCGACCCCATGCGGGGTCCCCCCAGCTCGCCAAACCGTCCCTTGCGCCACCCCACCTCGCGCAAGGACAGTAGCGACCCCACGCGGGGTCCCACCAGCTCGACAAACCGGCCCTGGCACCATCCAACCTCGCGCAAGGACACTAGCGACCCCACGCGGGTTCCCAGCGGCTCTCCAAAGCATCCCTGGCGACTGCCCAGCGCGAACACGGGCCCCAGCGACTTTGCATGTGGTCCAAGCAGCTTGCCAAAGTGTCCCTGACACATCTCCAGCACGCGCACTGGACCCAGCGACCTTGCGCGGGGTCCCAGCGGCTCGCAAATGGTCCCTGGCACATCCCCAACGCGCGCACGGGCTCCAGCGACTTTGCGCGTGGTCCAAGCAGCTTGCCAAATGGTCCCTGGCACCTACCCAGCGCTCTTACAAGGCCCAGCAACCCCAAGCGGGGTCCCAGCGGCTCGCCACACCGTCCCTGGCACATCCCCAGCACGTGGAGGGGCACCAGCGGCTCGCTAAACGGTCCCTGGCACTTCCCCAGCATGCACACGGGGCCCAGCGACCCCGCAAGGGGTACCAGCGGCTCACCAAATGGTCCCTAGCACCACTCCAACAAGCACACGGGAACCAGCGACCACGTGCGGGGTCCCAGCGGCTCGCCAAATGGTCCCTGGCACCTCTAAAGCTCGCACACGGACAATAGCGACCCCACGTGGGGTCCCAGCGGCTTGCCAAACCGTCCCTTGAGTCTCCCCAGCGTGTACACGTGCCTCATCGACCCCGCACGGGGTCCCAGCTGCATGCCAAACAGTCCCTAGCACCTCCCCAGCACGCACACGGACACTAGCGACCCCACGCGGGTTCCAAGCGGCTGGCCAAACCGACCCTGGCACCACCCCACCTCGCGCACGGACAGTAGCGACCCCACGCGGGGTCCCAGCAGCTCGCCAAACCGTCCCTGGCACTTCCCCAGCGTGTGCACGGGCCTCAACAACCCAGCGCGCGGTCCCAGCAGCATGCCAAATGGTCCCTGGCACCTCCCCAGCACGTGCACGGACACTAGCGACACCATGCGGGGTCCCAGCGGCTCGCCAAACGGTCCCTAGCACCTCCCCAGCGCGCACACGGACACTATCGACCCCACGCGGTTTCCCAGCGGCTGGCCAAACCGACCCTGGCACCACCCCACCTCGCGCACGGACAGTAGCGACCCCACGCGGGGTCCCAGCAGCTCGCCAAACCGGCCCTGGCGCCTCCCCAGCGTGTGCACGGGCCTCAACAACCCCGCGCAGGGTCCCAGCAGCATGCCAAATGGTCCCTGGCACCTCCCCATCACGTGCACGGACACTAGCAACACCACACGGGGTCCCAGCGGCTCGCCAAACGGTCCCTAGCACCTCCCCAGCGCGCACACGGACACTATCGACCACACGCGGGGTCCCAGCGGCTCACCAAACCGTCCCTGGCACATCCCCAGCACGTGGAGGGGCACTAGTGATCCTGCGCGGGTTCCCAGCGGCTCGCTAAACGGTCCCTGGCGACTGCCCAGCGCGAACACGAGCCCCAGCGACCTCGCGCGTGTTCCAAGCAGCTTGCCAAATGGTCCCTGGCACCTACCCAGCGCACTTACAAAGCCCAGCAACCCCACGCGGGGTCCCAGCGGCTCGCCAAACAATCCCTGGTACCTCATCACTGCTCACACGGGCACTATCGACCGCACGCGGGGTCCTAGCGGATCCGTCCCTGGCACATCCCCAGCACGTGGAGGGGCCTCAACAACCCCGCACAGGGTCCCAGCAGCATGCCAAATGGTCCCTGGCACCACTCCAACAAGCACACGGGTACCAGCGCCCACGTGCGGGGTCCCAGCGGCTCGCCAAACGGTCCCTGGCACCTCCACAGCTCGCACACGGACACTAGCGACCCCACGTGGGGTCCCAGCGGCTTGCCAAACCATCCCTGGCGCCTCCGCAGCGTGTACACGTGCCTCATCGACCCCGCGCGGTGTCTCAGCGGCATGCCAAATGGTGCCAGGCACCTCCCCAGCGCGCACACGGACACTAGCGACTCCGCGTGGGGTCCCAGCGGCTTGCCAAACGGTCCCTGTCACCTCCCCAGCTCGCGAACAGACACTAGCGTCCCCACACAGGGTCCCAGCGGCTCGCCAAACCGACCCTGGCACACCCCCAGCGCGCACACGGACACTAGCGACCCCACGCAGGTTCCCACAGGCTCGCAAAACCATCCCTGGCGACTGCCCAGCGCGAACACGAGCCCCAGCGACCTCGCGCGTGTTCCAAGCAGCATGCCAAAGTGTCCCTGGCACATCTCCAGCACGCGCACAGGCCCCAGCAACTTTGCGCGTGGTCCAAGCAGCTTGCCAAATGGTCCCTGGCACCTACCCAGCGCACTTACAAAGCCCAGCAACCCCACGCGGGGTCCCAGCGGCTCGCCAAACAATCCCTGGTACCTCATCAGCGCTCACACGGGCACTATCAACCGCACGCGGGGTCCAAGCGGATCCCCAAACCGTCCCTGGCACATCCCCAGCACGTGGAGGGGCACCAGTTATCCTGCGCGGGTTCCCAGCGGCTCGCTAAATGGTCCCTGGCACTTCCACAGCACGCGCACGGGGCCCATCGACCCCGCACGGGGTACCAGCGACTCACCAAATGGTCCCTAGCACCACACCAACAAGCACACGGGAACCAGCGCCCACGTGCGGGGTCCCAGCGCCTCGCCACACCGTCCCTGGCACATCCCCAGCACGTGGAGGGGCACCAGTGATCCTGCGCGGGTTCCCAGAGGCTCGCTAAACGGTCCCTGGCACTTCCCCAGCACGCGCACGGGGCCCAGCGACCCCGCACGGAGTACCAGCGGCTCACCACATGGTCCCTAGCACCACTCCAACAAGCACACGGGAACCAGCGACCACGTGCGGGGTCCCAGCGGCTCGCCAAACGGTCCCTAGCACCTCCCCAGCGCGCACACGGACACTAGCGACTCCGCGTGGGATCCCAGCGGCTTGCCAAACGGTCCCTGTCACCTCCCCAGTTCGCGAACGGACACTAGCGACCCCAAGCAGGTTCCCAGCGCCTCGCAAAACCATCCCTGGCGACTGCCCAGCGACCTTGCGCGTGTTCCAAGCAGCTTGCCAAAGTGTCCCTGGCACATCTACAGCACGCGCACTGGACCCAGCGACCTTGAGCGGGGTCCCAGCGGCTCGCAAATGGTCCCTGGCACATCCCCAGCACGCGCACGGGCCCCAGCGACTTTGCGCGTGGTCCAAGCAGCTTGCCAAATGGTCCCTGGCACTTACCCAGCGCACTTACAAAGCCCAGCAACCCCACGCGGGGTCCCAGCGGCTCGCCAAACAATCCCTGGAACCTCATCACTGCTCACACCGGCACTATCGACCGCACGCGGGGTCCCAGCGGATCCGTCCCTGGCACATCCCCAGCACGTGGAGGGGCACCAGTTATCCTGCGCGGGTTCCCAGCGGCTCGCTAAATGGTCCCTGGCACTTCCACAGCACGCGCACGGGGCCCAGCGACCCCGCACGGGGTACCAGCGGCTCACCAAATGGTCCCTAGCACCACTCCAACAAGCACACGGGAACCAGCGCCCACGTGCGGGGTCCCAGCGGCTCGCCAAACGGTCCCTGGCGCCTCCGCAGCGTGTACACGTGCCTCATCGACCCCGCGCGGGGTCCCAGCGGCATGCCAAATGGTGCCTGGCACCTCCCCAGCCCGCACACGGACACTAGCGACCCCACGCGGGGTCCCAGCGGCTCGCCAAACCATTCCTGGCGACTGCCCAGCGCGAACATGTGCCCCAGCGACATCGCGCATGGTCCAAGCAGCTTGCCAAAGTGTCCCTGGCACCTCCCCTGCGCGCCCACGGGTCCCAGTGACTTTGCGCGGAGTCCATGCGTTTCGCCAAATGGTCCCTGGCACCTCCCCAGCGCATGCACGGGCGCCAGCGACCCCGAGCGGGGTCCCAGCGGCTCGCGAAATGGTCCCTGGCACCTACACAGTGCACTTACAGGGCCCAGCAACCCCACGTGGGGTCCCAGCGGCTTGCCAAACCTACCCTGCCACCTCCTCAGCGCTCAAACAGACACTAGCGACCGCTCGCGGGGTCCCATCAGCTCGCCAAACCATCCCTGGCAAATCCCCCAGAACGTGCAGGGGCACCAGCGATCCTGCACGGGTTCCCAGAGGCTCGCTAAATGGTCCCTGACACCTCCCCAGTGCGCGCACGTGGCCCAGCAATCCCGCACGGTCCCAGCGGCTCGCCAAATGGTCCCTGGCACCCCCCCAGGGCGCACATGGACACTAGCGACCCTACGCGAGTTCCCAGCGACTCGCCAAACCATTCCTGGCGACTGCCCAGCGTGAACATGGGCCCCAGCGACATCGCACATGGTCCAAGCAGCTTGCCAAAGTGTCCCTGGCACAACTCCAGCACGCGCACTGGACCAAGCGACCTTGCGCGTAGTCCAAGCAGCATGCCAAATGTTCCCTGGCACCTACCCAGTGCACTTACAAGGCCCAGCAACGCCCGCGGGGTCCCAGCGGCTCGCCAAACAATCCCCGGTACATCCTCAGCGCTCACACAGGCACTATCGACCGCACGCGGGGTCCCAGCGGCTCGCTAAACGGTCCCTGGCACTTCCACAGCACACGCACGGGGCCCAGCGACCCCGCACGGGGTAACAGCGGCTCACCAAATGGTCCCTAGCACCACTCCAACAAGCACACGGGAACCAGCGCCCACGTGCGGGGTCCCAGCGGCTCGCCAAACGGTCCCTGGCACCTCCACAGCTCGCACACGGACAGTAGCGACCCCACGTGGGGTCCCAGAGGCTTGCCAAACTGTCCCTGGCGCATCCCCAGCGTGTACACGTGCCTCATCGAACCCGCGCGGGGTCCCAGCGGCATGCCAAATGGTCCCTGGCACCTTCCCAGCCCGCACACGGACACTAGCGACCCCACGCGGGGTCCCAGCGGCTCGCCAAACCGTCCCTGGCACATCCCCAGCGCGAGCACGGGGCCCAGTGACCCCGCACGGGGTACCAGCAGCTCGCCAAATGGTCCCTGGCACCTCTCCAACAAGCACACGGGAACCAGCGACCACGTGTGTGGTCCCAGCGGCTCGCCAAACGGTCCCTGGCACCTCCACAGCTCGCACACGGACACTAACGACCCCACGCGGGGTCCCAGCAGCTCGAAAAACCGTCCCTGGCAATTCCCCAGCGCGCGGATGGACCCCAGCGACCACGCGCGGGGCCTCAGCTGCTCGCCAAACGATCCCTGGCACCTCCCAGCGAACGCACAGGAACCAGCGACCTTGCACGGGGTCCCAGCAGGTCGCCAAATGGTCCCTGGCACCTCCCCAGCATGCACATGGGCACCAGTGACCCCGCGTGGGTTCCCAGCGGCTCGGCAAACCGACCCTGGCACCCCCCCCCAGCGCGCACACGGACACTAGCGACCCCATGCGGATTCCCAGCGTCTCGCCAAACCATCCCTGGCGACTGCCCAGCGCGAACACGGCCCCCAGAGCGAACACGGGCCCCAGCGACCTCGCGCGTGGCCTAAGCAGCTTGCCAAAGTGTCCCTGGCACATCTCCAGCACGCGCACTGGACCCAGCGACCTTGCGCGGGGTCCCAGCAGCTCGCAAATGGTGCCTGGCACATCCCCAGCACGCGCACAGGCCCCAGCGACATTGCGCGTGGTCCAAGCAGCTTGCCAAATGGTCCCTGGCACCTACCCAGCGCACTTACAAGGCCCAGCAACCACACGCGAGGTCCCAGCGGCTCGCAAAACAATCCCTGGTACCTCATCAGTGCTCACACGGGCACTATCGACCGCACGCGGGTTCCTAGCGGATCCCCAAACGGTCCCTAGCACCTCCAGAGCGCACACACGGACACTAGCGACCCCACGCAGGTTCCCAGCAGCTCGCCAAACCGACCCTGGCACCTCCCCAGCTCGCGAACGGACACTAGCGACCCCACACGGGTTCCCAGCGGCTTGCCAAACTGACCCTGGCACAACCCCAGCGCGCACACGGACACTAGCGACCCCACGCAGGTTCCCAGCGGCTCGCCAAACCATCCCTGGCGACTGCGCAGCGCGAACACGAGCACCAGCGACCTCGCGCGTGTTCCAAGCAGCTTGCCAAAGTGTCCCTGGCACATCTACAGCACGCGCACTGGACCCTGCGACCTTTCGCGTGTTCCCAGCGGCTCGTAAATGGTCCCTGGCACATCCCCAGCGCGCACACGGGCCCCAGCGACTTTGCGCGTGGTCCAAGCAGCTTGCCAAATGGTCCCTGGCACCTACCCAGCACACTTATAAAGCCCAGCAACCCCAGGCGGGGTCCCAGCGGCTCGCCAAACAATCCCTGGTACCTCATCAGTGCTCACACGGGCACTATCGACCGCACGCGGGTTCCTAGCGGATCCCCAAACCGTCCCTGGCACATCCCCAGCACGTGGAGGGGCACCAGTTATCCTGCGCGGGTTCCCAGCGGCTCGCTAAACGGTCCCTGGCACTTCCACAGCACGCGCACGGGGCCCAGCGACCCCGCACGGGGTACCAGCGGCTCACCAAATGGTCCCTAGCACCACTCCAACAAGCACACGGGAACCAGCGCCCACGTGCGGGGTCCCAGCGGCTCGCCAAACGGTCCCTGGCACCTCCACAGCTCGCACACGGACAGTAGCGACCCCACGTGGGGTCCCAGCGGCTTGCCAAACCGTCCCTGGCGCTTCCCCTGCGTATAAACGTGCCTCATCGAACCCGCGCGGGGTCCCAGCGGCATGCCAAATGGTCCCTGGCACCTTCCCAGCCCGGCTCGCCAAACCATCCCTGGCACATCCCCAGCACGTGCAGGGGCACCAGTGATCCTGCGCGGGTTCCCAGCGTCTTGCTAAACGGTCCCTGGCACTTCCCCAGCGCATGCACGGGGCCCAGCGACCCCGCAAGGGGTACCAGCGGCTCGCTAAATGGTCCCTGGCACCTCCACAGCTCGTACACGGACACTAGCGACCCCACGCGGGTTCCCAGCAGCTCGCCAAACCGACCCTGGCACCAGCCCACCTCGCGCACGGACAGTAGCGACCCCGCGCGGGGTCCTAGCAGCATGCCAAATGGTCCCTGGCACCTCCCCAGCACGCGCACGGGCACCAGCGATCCCGCGGGGGTTGCCAGCAGCTCGCTAAACGGTCCCTGGCAACTCCCTAGCACGCGAACGGACAATAGCGATCCCATGCGAGGTCCCAGCGGCTCGCCAAACCAACCCTAGCACCACCCCATCTCGCGCACGGACAGTAGCGACCCCACGCGGGGTCCCAGCGGCTTGCCAAACCTTCCCAGGCGCCTCCCCAGCGTGTGCACGTGCCTCATCGACCCCGCGCGGGGTCCCAGGGGCATGCCAAATGGTCCCAGGCACCTCCCCAGCGCACACAAGGACACTAGCGACCCCACGCGGGGTCCCAGCGGCTCGCCAAACCGATCCTGGCACCACCCCACCTCACGCACGGACAGTAGCGACCCCACGCGGGGTCCCAGCAGCTCGCCAAACCGTCCCTGGCGCCTCCCCAGTGTGTGTACGGGCCTCAACAACCCTGCGCGGGGTCCTAGCATCATGCCAAATGGTCCCTGACACCTCCTCAGCATGTGCATGGACACTAGCGACACCACGCGGGGTCCCAGCGGCTCGCTAAACGGTCCCTGGTACCTCCCCAGCACGCGAACGGACACTAGCGATCCCACATGGGGTCCCAGCGGCTCGCCAAACCAACCCTAGCACCACCCCATCTCGCGCACGGACAGTAGCGACCCCACGCGGGGTCCCAGCGGCTTGCCAAACCTTCCCAGGCGCCTCCCCAGCGTATGCACGTGCCTCATCGACCCCGCGCGGGGTCCCAGGGGCATGCCAAATGGTCCCTGGCACCTCCCCAGCGTGCACACGGACACTAGCGACCCCACGCGGGGTCCCAGCGGCTCGCCAAACCATACCTGGCGACTGCCCAGCGCGAACATAGGCCCCAGTGACATCGCGCATGGTCCAAGCAGCTTGCCAAAGTGTCCCTGGCACCTCCCCTGCGCGCCCACGGGTCCCAGCGACTCTGCGCGGAGACCCTGCGTTTCGCCAAATGGTCCCTGACACCTCCCCAGTGCGGGCACGTGGCCCAGCAACCCCGCACGGATCCAGCGGCTAGCCAAATGGTCCCTGGCACCTCTCCAGCAAGCACACAGCCACCAGTGACCCCAAGTGGGGTCCCAGCGGCTCGCCAAACGGTCCCTGCCACCACCCCAGTGCGCGCACTGGGCCCAGCAACCCCAAGCAGGGTCACAGCGGCTTGCCAAACCGTCCCTGGCACCTCCCCAGTGCGCAAACGGACACTAGCGACCCCACGTGGGGTCCCAGCGGCTCGCCAAACATTCCCTTTCACCTCCCCAGCACGCACACGAACACTAGCGACCCCACGCGGGGTCCCAGCAGCTCGCCAAACCGTCCCTGGTGCCTACCGGGAATGTGTGCACGGGCCTCAACAACCCCGCGCAGGGTCCCAGCAGCATGCCAAATGGTCCCTGGCACAACCACAGCACATGCACGGACACTAGCGACCCCACGGGGGGTCCCAGCGGCTCGCCAAACGGTCCATAGCACCTCCCCAGCGCGCACACGGACACTAGCGACCCCGCGTCGGGTCCCAGCGGCTTGCCAAACGGTCCCTGTCACCTCCCCAGCTCGCGAACAGACACTAGCGACCCCACGCGGGGTCCCAGCGGCTCGCCAAACCGACCCTGGCACCCCCCCAGCGCGCACACGGACAATAGCGACCCCACGCGGGGTCCCAGCGGCTCGCTAAACGGACCCTGGCAACTCCCCAGCACGCGCAAGGACACTAGCGACCCCACGCAGGGACCCAGCGGCTCGCCAAACGGTCCCTGGCACCTCCCCAGCTCGCGAACGGACACTAGCGACCCCACGCGGGGTCCCAGCAGCTCGCCAAACCGACCCTGGCACCTCCCCAGCGCGCACACGGACACTAGCGACCCCACGCGGGGTCCCAGCGGCTCGCTAAACGGTCCATAGCACCTCTCCAGCGCGCACACGGACACTAGCGACCCCGCGTCGGGTCCCAGCGGCTTGCCAAACGGTCCCTGTCACCTCCCCAGCTTGCGAACAGACACTAGCGACCCCACGCGGGGTCCCAGCGGCTCGCCAAACCGACCCTGGCACCCCCCCAGCGCGCACACGGACACTAGCGACCCCACGTGGTTTCCCAGTGGCTCGCCAAACCGACCCTGGCACCAACCCACCTCACGCACGGACAGTAGCGACCCCACGCGGGGTCCCAGCAGATCGCCAAACCGGCCCTGGCGCCTCCCCAGCGTGTGCACGGGCCTCAACAACCCCGCGCAGGGTCCCAGCAGCATGCCAAATGGTCCCTGGCACCTCCCCATCACGTGCACGGACACTAGCGACACCACGCGGGGTCCCAGCGGCTCGCCAAACGGTCCCTAGCACCTCCCCAGCGCGCACACGGACACTATCGACCACACGCGGGGTCCCAGAGGCTCGCCAAACCGTCCCTGGCACATCCCCAGCACGTGGAGGGGCACCAGTGATCCTGCGCGGGGTCCCAGCGGCTCGCTAAACGGTCCCTGGCACTTCCCCAGCACGCGCACGGGGCCCAGCGACCCCGCACGGAGTACTAGCGGCTCACCAAATGGTCCCTAGCACCACTCCAACAAGCACACGGGAACCAGCGACCACGTGCGGGGTCCCAGCGGCTTGCCAAACCGTCCCTGGCGCCTCCCCAGCGTGTACGTGTGCCTCATCGACCCCGCGAGTGGTCCCAGCGGCATGCCAAATGGTCCCTGGCACCTCCCCAGCGCGCACACGGACACTAGCGACCCCACGCGGTGTCCCAGCGGCTCGCTAAACCATTCCTGGCGACTGCCTAGTGCGAACATGGGCCCCAGCGACATCGCGCATGGTCCAAGCAGCTTGCCAAAGTGTCCCTGGCACCTCCCCTGCGCGCCCACGGGTCCCAGCGACCCTGCACGGAGTCCCTGCGTTTCGCCAAATGGTCCCTGGCACCTCCCCAGCGCGCACACGGACACTAGCGACCCCACGCGGGGTCCCAGCGGCTCGCCAAACCATCCCTGGCGACTGCCCAGCGCGAACACGAGCCCCAGCGACCTCGCGCGTGTTCCAAGCAACTTGCCAAAGTGTCCCTGGCACATATCCAGCATGCGCACTGGATCCAGCGACCTTGCGCGGGGTCCCAGCGGCTCGCAAATGGTCCCTGGCACATCCCCAGCGCGCGCACGGGCCCCAGCGACTTTGCGCGTGGTCCAAGCAGCTTGCCAAATGGTCCCTGGCACCTACCCAGCACGTGCACGGACACAAGCGACTCCGCGTGGGGTCCCAGCGGCTTGCGAAACGGTCCCTGTCACCTCCCCAGCTCGCGAACGGACACTAGCGACCCCACGCGGGGTCCCAGCGCCTCGCCAAACCGACCCTGGCACCCCCCCAGCGCGCACACGGACACTAGCGACCCCACGCGGTTTCCCAGCGGCTCGCCAAACCGACCCTGGCACCAACCCACCTCACGCACGGACAGTAGCGACCCCACACGGGGTCCCAGCAGATCGCCAAACCGGCCGTGGCGCCTCCCCAGCGTGTGCACGGGCCTCAACAACCCCGCGCAGGGTCCCAGCAGCATGCCAAATGGTCCCTGGCACCACCCCATCACGTGCACGGACACTAGCGACACCATGCGGGGTCCCAGCTTCTCGCCAAACGGTTCCTAGCACCTCCCCAGCGCGCACACGGACACTATCGACCACACGCGGGGTCCCAGAGGCTCGCCAAACCGTCCCTGGCACATCCCCAGCACGTGGAGGGGCACCAGTGATCCTGCGCGGGGTCCCAGCGGCTCGCTAAACGGTCCCTGGCACTTCCCCAGCACGCGCACGGGGCCCAGCGACCCCGCACGGAGTACCAGCGGCTCACCAAATGGTCCCTAGCACCACTCCAACAAGCACACGGGAACCAGCGACCACGTGCGGGGTCCCAGCGGCTTGCCAAACCGTCCCTGGCGCATCCCCAGCGTGTACGCGTGCCTCATCGACCCCGCGAGTGGCCCCAGCGGCATGCCAAATGGTCCCTGGCACCTCCCCAGCGCGCACACGGACACTAGCGACCCCATGCGGGGTCCCAGCGGCTCGCCAAACCATTCCTGGCGACTGCCCAGCGCGAACATGGGACCCAGCGACATCGCGCATGGTCCAAGCAGCTTGCCAAAGTGTCCCTGGCACCTCCCCTGCGCGCCCACGGGTCCCAGCGACCCTGCGCGGAGTCCCTGCGTTTCGCCAAATGGTCCCTGGCACCTCCCCAGCGCGCACACGGACACTAGCGACCCCACGCGGGGTCCCAGCGGCTCGCCAAACCATCCCTGGCGACTACCCAGCGCAAACACGAGCCCCAGCGACCTCGCGCGTGTTCCAAGCAACTTGCCAAAGTGTCCCTGGCACATCTCCAGCATGCGCACTGGACCCAGTGACCTTGCGCGGGGTCCCAGCGGCTCGCAAATGGTCCCTGGCACATCCCCAGCGCGCGCACGGGCCCCAGCGACTTTGCGCGTGGTCCAAGCAGCTGGCACCTACCCAGCACGTGCACGGACACAAGCGACTCCGCGTGGGGTCCCAGCGGCTTGCGAAACCGACCCTGGCACCCCCCCAGCGCGCACACGGACACTAGCGACCCCACGCGGTTTCCCAGCGGCTCGCCAAACCGACCCTGGCACCAACCCACCTCACGCACGGACAGTAGCGACCCCACGCGGGGTCCCAGCAGATCGCCAAACCGGCCCTGGCGCCTCCCCAGCGTGTGCACGGGCCTCAACAACCCCGCGCAGGGTCCCAGCAGCATGCCAAATGGTCCCTGGCACCTCCCCATCACGTGCACGGACACTAGCGACACCATGCGGGGTCCCAGCGGTTCGCCAAACGGTCCCTAGCACCTCCCCAGCGCGCACACGGACACTATCGACCACACGCGGGGTCCCAGAGGCTCGCCAAACCGTCCCTGGCACATCCCCAGCACGTGGAGGGGCACCAGTGATCCTGCGCGGGGTCCCAGCGGCTCGCTAAACGGTCCCTGGCACTTCCCCAGCACGCGCACGGGGCCCAGCGACCCCGCACGGAGTACCAGCGGCTCACCAAATGGTCCCTAGCACCACTCCAACAAGCACACGGGAACCAGCGACCACGCGCATGGTCCAAGCAGCTTGCCAAAGTGTCCCTGGCACCTCCCCTGCGCGCCCACGTGTCCCAGCGACCCTGCGCGGAGTCCCTGCGTTTCGCCAAATGGTCCGTGGCACCTCCCCAGCGCGCACACGGACACTAGCGACCCCACGCGGGGTCCCAGCGGCTCGCCAAACCATCCCTGGCGACTGCCCAGCGCGAACACGAGCCCCAGCGACCTCGCGCGTGTTCCAAGCAACTTGCCAAAGTGTCCCTGGCACATCTCCAGCATGCGCACTGGACCCAGCGACCTTGCGCGGGGTCCCAGCGGCTCGCAAATGGTCCCTGGCACATCCCCAGCGCGCGCACGGGCCCCAGCGACTTTGCGCGTGGTCCAAGCAGCTGGCACCTACCCAGCACGTGCACGGACAGTAGCGACACCATGCGGGGTCCTAGCGGCTCGCCAAACGGTCCCTGTCACCTCCCCATCACGTGCACGGACACTAGCGACACCATGCGGGGTCCCAGCGGCTCGCCAAACGGTCCCTGTCACCTCCCCAGCTCGCGAACGGACACTAGCGACCCCACGCGGGGTCCCAGCGGCTCGCCAAACCGACCCTGGCACCCCCCCAGCGCGCACACGGACAATAGCGACCCCACGCGGGGTCCCAGCGGCTCGCTAAACGGACCCTGGCAACTCCCCAGCACGCGCAAGGACACTAGCGACCCCACGCAGGGACCCAGCGGCTCGCCAAACGGTCCCTGGCACCTCCCCAGCTCGCGAACGGACACTAGCGACCCCACGCGGGGTCCCAGCGGCTCGCCAAACCGACCCTGGCACCTCCCCAGCGCGCACACGGACACTAGCGACCCCACGCGGGGTCCAAGCGGCTCGCTAAACGGACCCTGGCAACTCCTCAGCACGCGCAAGGACACTAGCGACCCCACGCAGGGTCCCAGCGGCTCGCCAAACGGTCCCTGGCACCTCCCCAGCTCGCGAACGGACACTAGCGACCCCACGCGGGGTCCCAGCGGCTCGCTAAACCATCCCTGGCGACTGCCCAGCGCGAACACGGGCCACAGCGACCTTGCGCGTGGTCCAAGCAGCTTGCCAAAGTGTCCCTGGCACATCTCCAGCACACGCACTGGACCAAGCGACCTTGCGCGTAGTCCAAGCAGCTTACCAAATGGTCCCTGGCACCTACCCAGCGCACTTACAAGGCCCAGCAACCCCACGCGGGGTCCCAGCGGCTCGCCAAACAATCCCTGGTACCTCCTCAGCGCTCACACGGGCACTATCGACCGCACGCGGGGTCCCAGCGGCTCGCCAAATGGTCCCTGGCACCTCTCCAACAAGCACACGGGAACCAGCGACCACGTGCAGGGTCCCAGCGGCTCGCCAAACGGTCCCTGGCACCTCCACAGCTCGCACACGGACACTAGCGACCCCATGCGGGCTTCCAATGGCTCACCAAACCATCCCTGGCGCCTCCCCAGCGAGTGCACGTGCCTCATCGACCCCGCGCAGGGTCCCAGCGGCATGCCAAATGGTCCCTGGCACCTCCCCAGCGCGCACACGGACACTAGCGACCCCACGCGGAGTCCCAGCGGCACGCCAAACCAATCCTGGCGACTGCCCAGCGCGAACATGGGCCCCAGCGACATCGCGCATGGTCCAAGCAGCTTGCCAAAGTGTCCCTGGCACCTCCTCTGCGCGCCCACGGGTCCCAGCGACCCTGCGCGGAGTCCCTGCGTTTCGCCAAATGGTCCCTGGCACCTCCCCAGCGCGTGCACGGGCCCCAGCGACCCCAAGCGGGGTCCCAGCGGCTCGCCAAATGGTCCCTGGCACCTCCCCATCACGTGCATGGACACTAGCGACACCACGCGGGGTCCCAGCCGCTCGCCAAACGGTCCCTCGCACCTCCCCAGCGCGCACACGGACACTAGCGACTCCGCGTGGGGTCCCAGCAGCTTGCCAAACGGACCCTGTCACCTCCCCAGCTCGCGAACGGACACTAGCGACCCCACGCAGGTTCCCAGCGGCTCGCCAAACCATCCCTGGCGACTTCCCAGCGCGAACACGAGCCCCAGCGACCACGCGCGTGTTCCAAGCAGCTTGCCAAAGTGTCCCTGGCACATCTCCAGCACGCGCACTGGACCCAGCGACCTTGCGCGTGGTCCCAGCGGCTCGAAAATGGTCCCTGGCACATCCCCAGCGCGCGCATGGGCCCCAGCAACTTTGCGCGTGGTCCAAGCAGCTTGCCAAATGGTCCCTGGCACCTACCCAGCGCACTTACAAAGCCCAGCAACCCGACACGGGGTCCCAGCGGCTCGCCAAACAATCCCTGGTACCTCATCAGCGCTCACACGGGCACTATCGACCGCACGCGGGGTCCCAGCGGATCACCAAACCGTCCCTGGCACATCCCCAGCACGTGGAGGGGCACCAGTTATCCTGCGCGGGTTCCCAGCGGCTCGCTAAATGGTCCCTGGCACTTCCACAGCACGCGCACGGGGCCCAGCGACCCCGCACGGGGTACCAGCGGCTCACCAAATGGTCCCTAGCACCACTCCAACAAGCACACGGGAACCAGCGCCCACGTGCGGGGTCCCAGCGGCTCGCCAAACGGTCCCTGGCACCTCCACAGCTCACACACGGACACTAGCGACCCCACGTGGGGTCCCAGCGGCTTGCCAAACCGTCCCTGGCGCCTCCGCAGCGTGTACACGTGCCTCATCGACCCCGCGCGGGGTCCCAGCGGCATGCCAAATGGTGCCTGGCACCTCCCCAGCGCGCACACGGACACTAGCGACTCCGCGTGGTGTCCCAGCGGCTTGCCAAACGGTCCCTGTCACCTCCCCAGCTCGCGAACGTACACTAGCGACCCCACACAGGGTCCCAGCGGCTTGCCAAACCGACCCTGGCACACCGCCAGCGCGCACACGGACACTAGCGACCCCACGCAGGTTCCCAGCGGCTCGCCAAACCATCCCTGGCGACTTCCCAGCGCGAACACGAGCCCCAGCGACCACGCGCGTGTTCCAAGCAGCTTGCCAAAGTGTCCCTGGCACATCTCCAGCACGCGCACTGGACCCAGCAACCTTGCGCGGGGTCCCAGCGGCTCGCAAATGGTCCCTGGCACATCCCCAGCACGCGCACGGGCCCCAGCGACTTTGCGCGTGGTCCAAGCAGCTTGCCAAATGGTCCCTAGCACCACTCCAACAAGCACACGGGAACCAGCGCCCACGTGCGGGGTCCCAGCGGCTCGCCAAACGGTCCCTGGCACCTCCACAGCTCACACACGGACCAAGCGACCTTGCGCGTGGTCCAAGCAGCATGCCAAATGGTCCCTGGCACCTACCCAGCGCACTTACAAGGCCCAGCAACCCCCGCGGGGTCCCAGCGGCTCGCCAAACAATCCCCGGTACATCCTCAGCGCTCACACGGGCACTATCGACCGCACGCGGGGTCCCAGCGGCTCGCCAAACCGTCCCTGGCGCCTCCGCAGCGTGTGCACGTGCCTCATCGACCCCGCGCGGGGTCCCAGGTGCATGCCAAATGGTCCCTGGCACCTCCCCAGCGTGCACACGAACACTAGCGACCCCACGCGGTGTCCCAGCGGCTCGCCAAACCATTCCTGGCAACTGCCCAGCGCGAACATGGGCCCCAGTGACATCGCGCATGGTCCAAGCAGCTTGCCAAAGTGACCCTGGCACCACCCCACCTCACGCACGGACAGTAGCGACCCCACGCGGGGTCCCAGCAGCTCGCCAAACCGTCCCTGGCGCCTCCCCAGCGTGTGCACGGGCCTCAACAACCCCGCGCGCGGTCCTGGCAGCATGCCAAATGGTCCCTGGCACCTCCCCAGCACGTGCACGGACACAAGCGACTCCGCGTGGGGTCCCAGCGGCTTGCGAAACGGTCCCTGTCACCTCCCCAGCTCGCGAACGGACACTAGCGACCCCACGCGGGGTCCCAGCGCCTCGCCAAACCGACCCTGGCACCCCCCCAGCGCGCACACGGACACTAGCGACCCCACGTGGTTTCCCAGCGGCTCGCCAAACCGACCCTGGCACCAACCCACCTCACGCACGGACAGTAGCGACCCCACGCGGGGTCCCAGCAGATCGCCAAACCGGCCCTGGCGCCTCCCCAGCGTGTGCACGGGCCTCAACAACCCCGCGCAGGGTCCCAGCAGCATGCCAAATGGTCCCTGGCACCTCCCCATCACGTGCACGGACACTAGCGACACCACGCGGGGTCCCAGCGGCTCGCCAAACGGTCCCTAGCACCTCCCCAGCGCGCACACGGACACTATCGACCACACGCGGGGTCCCAGAGGCTCGCCAAACCGTCCCTGGCACATCCCCAGCACGTGGAGGGGCACCAGTGATCCTGCGCGGGGTCCCAGCGGCTCGCTAAACGGTCCCTGGCACTTCCCCAGCACGCGCACGGGGCCCAGCGACCCCGCACGGAGTACTAGCGGCTCACCAAATGGTCCCTAGCACCACTTCAACAAGCACACGGGAACCAGCGACCACGTGCGGGGTCCCAGCGGCTTGCCAAACCGTCCCTGGCACCTCCCCAGCGTGTACGTGTGCCTCATCGACCCCGCGAGTGGTCCCAGCGGCATGCCAAATGGTCCCTGGCACCTCCCCAGCGCGCACACGGACACTAGCGACCCCACGCGGTGTCCCAGCGGCTCGCTAAACCATTCCTGGCGACTGCCTAGTGCGAACATGGGCCCCAGCGACATCGCGCATGGTCCAAGCAGCTTGCCAAAGTGTCCCTGGCACCTCCCCTGCGCGCCCACGGGTCCCAGCGACCCTGCGCGGAGTCCCTGCGTTTCGCCAAATGGTCCCTGGCACCTCCCCAGCGCGCACACGGACACTAGCGACCCCACGCGGGGTCCCAGCGGCTCGCCAAACCATCCCTGGCGACTGCCCAGCGCGAACACGAGCCCCAGCGACCTCGCGCGTGGTCCAAGCAGCTTGCCAAAGTGTCTCTGGCACCTCCCCTGCGCGCCCACGGGTCCCAGCGACCCTGCGCGGAGTCCCTGCGTTTCGCCAAATGGTCCCTGGCACCTCCCCAGCGCGTGCACGGGCCCCAGCGACCCCGAGCGGGGTCCCAGCAGCTTGCCAAACGGTCCCTGCCACCACCCCAGTGCGCGCACTGGGCCCAGCAACCCCAGGCAGGGTCACAGCGGCTTTCCAAACTGTCCCTGGCACCTCCCAAGCGCGCAAACGGACACAAGTGACCCCACGTGGGGTCCCAGCGGCTCGCCAAACAGTCCCTACCACCTCCCCAGCACGCACACGGACACTAGCGACCCCACGCGGGGTCCCAGCGGCTCGCCAAACCGACCCTGGCACCTCCCCACCTCACGCACGGACAGTAGCAACCCCACGCGGGGTCCCAGCAGCTCGCCAAACCGTCCCTGGCGCCTCCCCACCGTGTGCATGGGCCTCAACAACCCCGCGCGGCGTCCTAGCAGCATGTCAAATGGTCCCTGGCACCTCCCCAGCACGTGCACGGACACTAGCGACTCCGCGTGGGGTCCCAGCGGCTTGCGAAACGGTCCCTGTCACCCCACCAGCGCGCACACGGACACTAGCGACCCCACCCAGGTTCCCAGCGACTCGCCAAACTAGCCCTGGCACCACCCCACCTCGCGCAAGGACAGTAGCGACCCCACGCGGGGTCCCACCAGCTCGCCAAACCGTCCCTGGCGCCACCCCAGCGTGTGCACGGGCCTCAACAACCCCGCGCAGGGTCCCAGCAGCTTTCCAAACGGTCCCTGTCACCTCCCCAGCTCGCGAACGGACACAAGCGACCCTACACGGGATCCCAGCGGCTCGCCAAACGGTCCTTGCCACCACCCCAGTGCGCACACTGGGCCCAGCAACCCCACGCAGGGTCACAGCGGCTTGCCAAACCGTCCCTGGCACCTCCCCAGCGCGCAAACGGACAATCGCGACCCCACGTGGGGTCCCAGCGGCTCGCCAAACATTCCCTTTCACCTCCACAGCACGTGCACGGACACTAGCGACTCCGCGTGGGGTCCCAGCGGCTTGCGAAACGGTCCCTGTAACCTCCCCAGCTCGCGAACGGACGCTCGCGAACGGACACTAGCGACCCCACGCGGGCTCCCAGCGCCTCGCCAAACCGATCCTGGCACCCCCCCAGCGCGCACCCGGACACTAGCGACCCCACGCGGGTTCCCAGCGACTCGCCAAACCGGCCCAGGCACCACCCCACCTCGCGCAAGGACAGTAGCGATCCCACGCGGGGTCCCACCAGCTCGCCAAACCGTCCCTGGCGCCTCCCCAGCGTGTGCACGGGACTCAACAACCCCGCGCGGGGTCCCAGAGGCTTTCCAAACGGTCCCTATCACCTCCCCAGCTCGCGAATGGACACTAGCGACCCCACACGGGGTCCCAGCGGCTCGCCAAACCATCCCTGGCGACTGCCCAGTGCGAACACGGGCCCCAGCTCCCTCGCGCGTGTTCCAAGCAGATTGCCAAAGTGTCCCTGGCACATCTCCAGCACGCGCACTGGACCCAGCGACATTGCGCGGGGTCCCAGCGGCTCGCAAATGGTCCCTGGCACATCCCCAGCGCGCGCACGGACAGAAGCGACCCCACGCAGGGTCCCAGCAGTTCGTCAAACCGTCCCTGGCGCCTCCCCAGCGTGTGCACGGGCCTCAACAGCCCCGCGCGGGGTCCTAGCAGCATGCCAAATGGTCAATGGTCCCTGGCACCTCCCCATAACGTGCACGGACACTAGCGACACCACGCGGGGTCCCAGCGGCTCGCCAAACGGTCCCTAGCACCTCCACAGCGCGCGCACGGACAGAAGCGACCCCACGCAGGGTCCCAGCAGTTCGTCAAACCGTCCCTGGCGCCTCCCCAGCGTGTGCACGGGCCTCAACAACCCTGCGCAGGGTCCCAGCAGCTTTCCAAACGGTCCCTGTCACATCCCCAGCTCGTGAACGGACACTAGCGACCCCACACGGGGTCCCAGCGGCTCGCCAAACCGACCCTGGCACACCCCCAGCGCGCACACGGACACTAGCGACCCCGCACGGGTCCCAGCTGCTCGTCAAATGGTACACGAGCCCCACCGACCCCATGCGAGATCCCGACAGCTAGCTAAATGGTCCCTGGCACCTCCCTAGCGCACAGGCCCTAGCGACCCTGGGCGGAGTCCCAGCGGCTCGCCAAAAGGTCCCTGGCACCTCCGCAGCGCACGAAAGGACGCTAGCGCCCCCACGTGGGGTCCCAGCGGCTCGCCAAACCGTCCCTAGCACCTCCCCAGCACGCACACGGACACTAGCGACCCCACGCGGGTTCCCAGCGACTCGCCAAACCGGCCCTGGCACCACCCCACCTCGCGCAAGGACAGTAGCGACCCCACGCGGGGTCCCACCAGTTCGCCAAAAGGTCCCTGGCACCTCCCCAGCGCACGAAAGGACGCTAGCGCCCCCACGTGGGGTCCCAGCGGCTCGCCAAACGGTCCCTAGCACCTCCACAGCGCGCACACGGACACTAGCGACCCCACACAGGGTCCCAGCGGCTCGCCAAACCATCCCTGGCGACTGCCCAGTGCGAACACGGGCCCCAGCGCCCTCGCGCGTGTTCCAAGCAGCTTGCCAAAGTGTCCCTGGCACATCCCCAGCACGCGCACTGGACCCAGCGACCTTGCGCGGGGTCCCAGCGGCTCGCAAATGGTCCCTGGCACATCCCCAACGCGCACACGGGCCCCAGCGACTTTGCGCGTGGTCCAAGCAGCTTGCCAAATGGTCCCTGGCACCTACCCAGCGCACTTACAAGGCCCAGCAACCCCACGCGGGGTCCCAGCAGCTCGCCACACCGTCCCTGGCACATCCCCAGCACGTGGAGGATCACCAGTGATCCTGCGCGGGATCCCAGTGGCTCGCTAAACGGTCCCAGGCACTTCGCCAGCACGCGCACGGGGCCCAGCGACCCCGCAAGGGGTACCAGCGGCTCACCAAATGGTCCCTACCACCACTCCAACAAGCAAACGGGAACCAGCGACCACGTGCGGGGTCCCAGCGGCTCGCCATACGGTCCCTGGCACCTCCACAGCTCGCACACGGACACTAGCGACCCCACGTGGGGTCCCAGCGGCTTGCCAAACCGTCCCTGGCGCCTTCCCAGCTTGTACACGTGCCTCATCGACCCCGCGCGGGGTCCCAGCGGCATGCCAAACAGTCCCTAGCACCTCCCCAGCACGCACACGGACACTAGCGACACCACGCGGGGTCCCAGCGGCTCACCAAACCGACCCTGGCACAACCCCACCTCACGCACGGACAGTAGCGACCCCACGCGGGGTCCAAGCAGCTCGCCAAACCGTCCCTGGCGCCTCCCCAGCGTGTGCACCAGCCTCAACAACCCCGCGCGCGGTCCTAGCAGCATGCCAAATGGTCCCTGGCACCTCCCCAGCACGTGCACGGACACTAGCGACTCCGCGTGTGGTCCCAGCGGCTTGCGAAACGGTCCCTGTCACCTCCCCAGCTCGCGAACGGACACTAGCGACCCCACGCGAGGTCCCAGCGCCTCGCCAAACCGACCCTGGCACCCCCCCAGCGCGCACCCGGACAGTAGCGACCCCACGCGGGGTCCCAGCAGCTCGCTAAACGGTCCCTGACATCTCCGCAGTGCGCGTACGGGGCCCAGCGACCTTGCGCGGGGTCCCAGCGGCTCGCAAATGGTCCCTGGCACATCCCCAGCGCGCTCACGGGCCCCAGCGACTTTGCGCGTGGTCCAAGCAGCTTGCCAAATGGTCCCTGGCACCTACCCAGCGCACTTACAAGGCCCAGCAACCCCACGCGGGGTCCCAGCGGCTCGCCAAACAATCCCTGGTACCTCATCGGCGCTCACACGGGCACTATCGACCGCACACGGGGTCCCAGCGGCTCCCCAAACCGTCCCTGGCACTTCCCCAGCACGTGGAGGGGCACCAGTGATCCTGCGCTGGTTCCCAGCGGCTCGCTAAACGGTCCCTGGCACTTCCACAGCACGCGCACGGGGCCCAGCGACCCCGCACGGGGTACCAGCGGCTCACCAAATGGTCCCTAGCACCACTCCAACAAGCACACGGAAACCAGCGCACACGTGGGGTCCCAGCGGCTTGCCAATCCGTCTCTGGCGCCTCCCCAGTGTGTACACGTGCCTCAGCGACCCAGCGCGGGGTCCCAGCGGCATGCCAAATGGTCCCTGGCACCTCCCCAGCCCGCACACGGACACTAGCGACCCCACGCAGGGTCCCAGCGACTCGCCAAACCATTCCTGGCGACTGCCCAGCGCGAACATGTTCCCCAGCGACATCGCGCATGGTCCAAGCAGCTTGCCAAAGTGTCCCTGGCACCTCCCCTGCGCGCCCACGGGTCCCAGCGACCTTGCGCGGAGTCCATGCATTTCGTCAAATGGACCCTGGCACCTCCCCAGTGTGTGCACGGGACCCAGCGGCCCCGAGCGGGGTCCCAGCAGCTCGCCAAATGGTCCCTGGCACCTCTCCAGCAAGCACACGGGAACCAGCGACCACGTGCGGGGTCCCAGCGGCTCGCCAAACGGTCCCTGGCACCTCCACAGCAAGTGCACGGACACTAGCGACTCCACGTGGGGTCCCAGCGGCTTGTGAAACGGTCCCTGTCACCTCCCCAGCTCGCGAACGGACACTAGCGACCACACGCGGGGTCCAAGCGCCTTGCCAAACCGACCCTGGCACCCCCCAGAGCGCTCCCGGACACTAGCGACCCCACGCGGGTTCCCAGCGACTCGCCAAACCGGCCCTGGCACCACCCCACCTCGCGCAAGGACAGTAGCGGCCCCACGCGGGGTCCCACCAGCTCGCCAAACTGTCCCTGGCGCCTCCGCAGCGTGTGCACGGGCCTCAACAACCCCGCGCGGGGTCCTACCAGCATGCCAAATGGTCCCTGGCACCTCCCCATAACGTGCACGGACACTAGCGACACCACGCGGGGTCCCAGCGGCTCGCCAAACGGTCCCTAGCACCTCCACAGCGCGCACACGGACACTAGCGACCCCACACAGGGTCCCAGCGGCTCGACAAACCATCCCTGGCGACTGCCCAGTGCGAACACGGGCCCCAGCACCCTCGCGCGTGTTCCAAGCAGCTTGCCAAAGTGTCCCTGGCACATCTCCAGCACGCGCACTGGACCCAGCGACATTGCGCGGGGTCCCAGCGGCTCGCAAATGATCCCTGGCACATCCCCAGCTCGCGCACGGGCCCCTGCGACTTTGCGAGTGGTCCAAGCAGCTTGCCAAGTGGTCCCTGGCACCTAACCAGCGCACTTACAAGGCCCAGCAACCCCACGCGGGGTCCCAGCGGTTCGCCAAACCATCCCTAGCACCTCCCCAGCACGCACACGGACAGAAGCGACACCACGCGGTGTCCCAGCAGCTCGTCAAACCGTACCTGGCGCCTCCCCAGCGTGTGCACGGGCCTCAACAGCCCCGGGCGGGGTCCTAGCAGCATGCCAAATGGTCAATGCCACCTCATCAGTACGTGCACGGACAATAGGGACACCACGCGGGGTCCCAGCGGCTTGAGAAACGGTCCCTAGCACCTCCCCACCACGAACACGGACACTGGCGACCCCGCACGGGGTCCCAGCAGCTCGCTAAACGGTCCCTGACATCTCCGCAGTGCGCGCACGGGGCCCAGCAACCCCGCACGGGGTACCAGCGGCTCGCCAAATGGTCCCTGGCACATCTCCAGAACGCGCACTGGACCCAGCGACCTTGCGCGGGGTCCCAGCGGCTCGCAAATGGTCCCTGGCACATCCCCAGCGCGCGCACGGATGCCCAGCGACTTTGCGCGTGGTTCAAGCAGCTTGCCAAACGGTCCCTGTCACCTCCCCAGCTCGCGAACGGACACTAGCGACCCCACGCGGGGTCCCAGCGCCTCGCCAAACCGACCCTGGCACACCCCCAGCGCGCACACGGACAGTAGCGACCCCACGCGGGGTCCCAGCAGCTCGCTAAACGGTCCCTGACATCTCCGCAGTGCGCGTACGGGGCCCAGCGACTTTGCACGTGGTTCAAGCAGCTTGCCAAATGGTCCCTGGCACCTACCCAGCGCACTTACAAGGCCCAGCAACCCCACGCGGGGTCCCAGCGGCTCGCCAAACAAACCCTGGTACCTCATCGGCGCTCACACGGGCACTATCGACTGCACGCGGGGTCCCAGCGGCTCCCCAAACCGTCCCTGGCACATCCCCAGCACGTGGAGGGGCACCAGTGATCCTGCGCTGGTTACCAGCGGCTCGCTAAACGGTCCCTGGCACTTCCACAGCACGCGCACGGGGCCCAGCGACCCCTCACGGGGTACCAGCAGCTCACCAAATGGTCCCTAGCACCACTCCAACAAGCACACGGGGAACCAGCGCACACGTGGGGTCACAGCGGCTTGCCAAACCGTCTCTGGCGCCTCCCCAGCGTGTACACGTGCCTCAGCGACCCAGCGTGGGGTCCCAGCGGCATGCCAAATGGTCCCTGGCACCTCCCCAGCCCGCACACGGACACTAGCGACCCCAAGCAGGGTCCCAGCGGCTCGCCAAACCATTCCTGGCGACTGCCCAGCGCGAACATGTGCCCCAGCGACATCGCGCATGGTCCAAGCAGCTTGCCAAAGTGTCCCTGGCACCTCTCCAGCAAGCACACGGGCACCAGTGACCCCAAGTGGGGTCCCAGCGGCTCGCGAAACGGTCCCTGCGCGCCCACTGGTCCCAGCGACCTTGCGCGGAGTCCATGCATTTCGCCAAATGGACCCTGGCACCTCACCAGCGTGTGCACGGGCCCCAGCGACCCCGAGCGGGGTCCCAGCGGCTCGCCAAATGGTCCCTGGCACCTCTCCAGCAAGCACACGGGCACCAGTGACCCCAAGTGGGGTCCCAGCGGCTCGCGAAACGGTCCCTGCCACCACCCCAGTGCGTGCACTGGGCCCAGCAACCCAACTCAGGGTCACAGCGGCTTGCCAAACCGTCCCTGGCACCTCCCCAGCGAGCAAACGGACACTAGCGACCCCACGCGGGGTCCCAGCAGCTGGTCAAACCGTCCCTGGCGCCTCCCCAGCGTGTGCACGGGCCTCAACAACCCCGCGCGGGGTCCCAGCAGCATGCCAAATGGACCCTGGCACCTCCCCACCACGCGCACGGGCACCAGCGATCCCGCGCGGGTTGCCAGCAGCTCGCTAAACGGACCCTGGCAACTCCCCAGCACGCGCAAGGACAATAGCAATCCAGCGCGGGGTCCCAGCGGCTCGCCAAACGGTCCCTGGCACCTCCCCAGCACGCGAACGGACACTAGCGACCCCACGCGGGGTCCCAGCGGCTCGCCAAACCAACCCTGGCACCACCCCATCTCGCGCACGGACAGTAGCGACCCCACGCGGGGTCCCAGCGGCTTCCCAAACCGTCCCTGGCGCCTCCGCAGCGTGTGCACGTGCCTCATCGACCCCGCGCGGGGTCCCAGGTGCATGCCAACTGGTCCCTGGCACCTCCCCAGCGTGCACACGAACACTAGCGACCACACGCGGTGTCCCAACGGCTCGCCAAACCATTCCTGGCGACTGCCCAGCGCGAACATTGGCCCCAGTGACATCGCGCATGGTCCAAGCAGCTTGCCAAAGTGTCCCTGGCACCACCCCTGCGCGCCCACGGGTCCCAGCGACCCTGCGCGGAGTCCCTGCGTTTCGCCAAATGGTACCTGGCACCTCCCCAGCGCGTGCACGGGCCCCAGTGACCCCGAGCGGGGTCCCAGCGGCTCGTCAAACGGTCCCTGCCACCACCCCAGCGCGCGCACGGGGCCCAGCAACCCCAGGCAGGGTCACAGCGGCTTGCCAAACTGTCCCTGGCACCTCCCAAGCGCGCAAACGGACACTAGCGACCCCACGTGGGGTCCCAGCGGCTCGCCAAACAGTCCCTAGCACCTCCCCAGCACGCACACGGACACTAGAGACCCCACGCGGGTTCCAAGCGGCTCGCCAAACCGACCCTGGCACCACCCCACCTCACGCACGGACAGTAGCAACCCCACGCGGGGTCCAAGCAGCTCGCCAAACCGTCCCTGGCGCCTCCCCAGCGTGTGCATGGGCCTCAACAACCACGCGCGGTGTCCTAGCAGCATGTCAAATGGTCCATGGCACCTCCCCAGCACGTGCACGGACACTAGCGCCTCCGCGTGGGGTCCCAGCGGCTTGCGAAACGGTCCCTGTCACCTCACCAGCTCGCGAACGGACACTAGCCACCCCACGCAGGGTCCCAGCGGCTCGCCAAACCGACCCTGGCACCACCCCACCTCACGCACGGACAGTAGCAACCCCACGCGGGATCCCAGCAGCTCGTCAAACCGTCCCTGGCGCCTCCCCAGCGTGTGCATGGGCCTCAACAACGCCGCGCGGTGTCCTAGCAGCATGTCAAATGGTCCCTGGCACATCCCCAACGCGCGCACGGGCCCCAGCGACTTTGCGCGTGGTCCAAGCAGCTTGCCAAATGGTCCCTGGCACCTACCCAGCGCACTTACAAGGCCCAGCAACCCCACGCGGGGTCCCAGCGGCTCGCCACACCGTCCCTGGCACATCCCCAGCACGTGGAGGATCACCAGTGATCCTGCGCGGGTTCCCAGTAGCTCGCTAAACGGTCCCTGGCACTTCCCCAGCGCGCGCACGGGGCCCCGCGACCCCGCAAGGGGTACCAGCGGCTCAGCAAATGGTCATAACCACCACTCCAACAAGCACACGGGAACCAGCGACCACGTGCGGGGTCCCAGCGGCTCGCCAAACGGTCCCTGGCACCTCCACAGCTCGCACACGGACACTAGCGACCCCACGTGGGGTCCCAGCGGCTTGCCAAACCGTCCCTGGCGCCTCCCCAGCGTGTACACGTGCCTCATCGACCCCGCGCGGGGTCCCAGCGGCATGCCAAACAGTCCCTAGCACCTCCCCAGCACGCACACGGACAGTAGCGACCCCACGCGGGGTCCCAGCAGCTCGCCAAACCGTCCCTGGCACCTCCCCAGCGTGTGCACCGGCCTCAACAACCCCGCGCGCGGTCCTAGCAGCATGCCAAATGGTCCCTGGCACCTCCCCAGCACGTGCACGGACACTAGCGACTCCGCGTGGGGTCCCACCGGCTTGCGAAACGGTCCCTGTCACCTCACCAGCTCGCGAACGGACACTAGCGACCCCACGCGGGGTCCCAGCGGCTCGCCATACCGACCCTGGCACCACCCCAACTCACGCACGGACAGTAGCAACCCCACGCGGGGTCCAAGCAGCTCGCTAAACGGTCCCTGACATCTCCGCAGTGCGCGCACGGGGCCCAGCAACCCCGCACGGGGTACCAGCGGCTCACCAAATGGTCCCTGGCACATCTCCAGCACGCGCACTGGACCCATCGACCTTGCGCGGGGTCCCAGCGGCTCGCAAATGGTCCCTGGCACATCCCCAGCGTGCGCACCGGCCCCAGCGACTTTGCGCGTGGTCCAAGCAGCTTGCCAAATGGTCCCTGGCACCTACCCAGCGCACTTACAAGGCCCAGCAACCCCACGCGGGGTCCCAGCGGCTCGCCAAACAATCCCTGGTACCTCATCTGCGCTCACACGGGCACTATCGACTGCACGCGGGGTCCCAGCGGCTCCCCAAACCGTCCCTGGCACATCCCCAGCACGTGGAGGGGCACCAGTGATCCTGCGCGGGTTCCCAGCGGCTCGCTAAACGGTCCCTGGCACTTCCACAGCACGCGCACGGGGCCCAGCGACCCCGCACGGGGTACCAGCGGCTCACCAAATGGTCCCTAGCACCACTCCAACAAGCACACGGGAACCAGCGCACACGTGGGGTCCCAGCGGCATGCCAAATGGTCCCTGGCACCTCCACAGCCCGGACATGGACACTAGTGGCCCCACGCAGGGTCCCAGCGGCTCACCAAACCATTCTTGGCGACTGCCCAGCGCGAACATGTGCCCCAGCGACATCGCGCATGGTCCAAGCAGCTTTCCAAAGTGTCCCTGGCACCTCCCCTGCGCGCCCACGGGTCCCAGCGACATTGCGCAGAGTCCATGCATTTCGCCAAATGGACCCTGGCACCTCCCCAGCGTGTGCACGGGCCCCAGCGACCCCGAGCGGGTTCCCAGCGGCTCGCCAAACGGTCCCTGCCACCACCCCAGTGCGCGCACTGGGCCCAGCAACCCCACGCAGGGTCACAGCGGCTTGCCAAACCGTCCCTGGCACCTCCCCAGCGAGCAAACGGACACTAGCGACCCCACGTGGGGTCCAAGCGGCTCGCCAAACATTCCCTTGCACCTCCCCAGCACGCACACGGACACTAGCGACCCCACGCGGGTTCCCAGCAGCTCGCCAAACCGTCCCTGGCACCTCCCCAGCGTGTGCACGGACCTCAACAACCCCGCGCGTGATGCCAGCAGCTCACTAAACGGACCCTGGCAACTCCCCAGCACGGGAACGGACACTTGCGACCCCACGCGGGGTCCCAGCGGCTCGCCAAACCGACCCTGGCACCACCCCATCTCGCGCACGGACAGTAGCGACCCCACGCGGGGTCCCAGCGGCTTGCCAAACCGTCCCTGGCGCCTCCGCAGCGTGTGCACGTGCCTCATCGACCCCGCGCGGGGTCCCAGGTGCATGCCAAATGGTCCCTGGCACCTCCCCAGCGTGCACACGAACACTAGCGACCCCACGCGGTGTCCTAGCGGCTCGCCAAACCATTCCTGGCGACTGCCCAGCGCGACCATTGGCCCCAGTGACATCGCGCATGGTCCAAGCAGCTTGCCAAAGTGTCCCTGGCACCACCCCTGCGCGCCCACGGGTCCCAGCGACCCTGCGCGGAGTCCCTGCGTTTCGCCAAATGGTCCCTGGCACCTCCCCAGCGTGTGCACGGGCCCCAGTGACCCCGAGCGGGGTCCCAGCGGCTCGCCAAACGGTCCCTGCCACCACCCCAGCGCGCGCACTGGGCCCAGCAACCCCAGGCAGGGTCACAGCGGCTTGCCAAACTGTCCCTGGCACCTCCCAAGCGCGCAAACGGACACTAGCGACCCCACGTGGGGTCCCAGCGGCTCGCCAAACAGTCCCTAGCACCTCCCCAGCACGCACACGGACACTAGCGACCCCACGCGGGGTCCCAACGGCTCGCCAAACCGACCCTGGCACCACCCCACCTCACGCACGGACAGTAGCAACCCCACGCAGGGTCCCAGCAGCTCGCCAAACCGTCCCTGGCGCCTCCCCAGCGTGTGCATGGGCCTCAACAACCCCGCGCGGCGTCCTAGCAGCATGTCAAATGGTCCCTGGCACCTCCCCAGCACGTGCACGGACACTTGTGACTCCGCGTGGGGTCCCAGCGGCTTGCGAAACGGTCCCTGTCACCTCACCAGCTCGCGAACGGACACAAGAGACCCCACGCGGGGTCCCAGCGGCTCGCCAAACCGACCCTGGCACCACCCCACCTCACGCACGGACAGTAGCAACCCCACGCGGGGTCCCAGCAGCTCGCTAAACGGTCCCTGACATCTCCGCAGTGCGCGCACGGGGCCCAGCAACCCCGCACGGGGTCCCAGCGGCTCGCAAATGGTCCCTGGCACATCCCCAGGGCGCGCACGGGCCCCAGCGACTTTGCGCGTGGTCCAAACAGCTTGCCAAATGGTCCTTGGCACCTACCCAGCGCACTTACAAGGCCCAGCAACCCCACGCGGGGTCCCAGCGGCTCGCCAAACAATCCCTGGTACCTCATCTGCGCTCACACGGGCACTATCGACTGCACGCGGGGTCCCAGCGGCTCCCCAAACCGTCCCTGGCACATCCCCAGCACGTGGAGGGGCACCAGTGATCCTGCGTGGGTTCCCAGCAGCTCGCCAAACCGTCCCTGGCGCCTCCCCAGCGTGTGCACCGGCCTCAACAACCCCGCGCGCGGTCCTAGCAGCATGCCAAATGGTCCCTGGCACCTCCCCAGCACGTGCACGGACACTAGCGACCCCACGTGGGGTCCCAGCGGCTCGCCAAACAGTCTCTAGCACCTCCCCAGCACGCACACGGACACTAGCGACCCCACGCGGGGTCCCAGCGGCTCGCCAAACCGACCCTGGCACCACCCCACCTCACGCACGCACAGTAGCAACCCCACGCGGAATCCCAGCAGCTCGCCAAACCGTCCCTGGCGCCTCCCCAGCGTGTGCATGGGCCTCAACAACCCCGTGCGGCGTCCTAGCAGCATGTCAAATGGTCCCTGGCACCTCCCCAGCATGTGCACGGACACTAGCGACTCCGCGTGGGGTCCCAGCAGCTTGCGAAACGGTCCCTGTCACCTCACCAGCTCGCGAACTGACACTAGCGACCCCACGCGGGTTCCCAGCGGCTCGCCATACCGACCCTGGCACCACCCCAACTCACGCACGGACAGTAGCAACCCCACGCGGGGTCCCAGCAGCTCGCTAAACGGTCCCTGACATCTCCGCAGTGCGCGCACAGGGCCCAGCAACCCCGCACGGGGTACCAGCGGCTCACCAAATGGTCCCTGGCACATCTCCAGCACGCGCACTGGACCCAGCGACCTTGCGCGGGGTCCCAGCGGCTCGCAAATGGTCCCTGGCACATCCCCAGCGCGCGCACGGGCCCCAGCGACTTTGCGCGTGGTCCAAGCAGCTTGCCAAATGGTCCCTGGCACCTACCCAGCGCACTTACAAGGCCCAGCAACCCCACGCGGGGTCCCAGCGGCTCGCCAAACAATCCCTGGTACCTCATCTGCGCTCACACGGGCACTATCGACTGCACGCGGGGTCCCAGCGGTTCCCCAAACCGTCCCTGGCACATCCCCAGCACGTGGAGGGGCACCAGTGATCCTGCGCGGGTTCCCAGCGGCTCGCTAAACGGTCCCTGGCACTTCCCCAGCACGGGAACGGACACTTGCGACCCCACGCGGGGTCCCAGCGGCTCGCCAAACCGACCCTGGCACCACCCCATCTCGCGCACGGACAGTAGCGACCCCACGCGGGGTCCCAGCGGCTTGCCAAACCGTCCCTGGCGTCTCCGCAGCGTGTGCACGTGCATCATCGAACCCGCGCGGGGTCCCAGGTGCATGCCAAATGGTCCCTGGCACCTCCCCAGCGTGCACACGAACACTAGCGACCCCACGCGGTGTCCTAGCGGCTCGCCAAACCATTCCTGGCGACTGCCCAGCGCGACCATTGGCCCCAGTGACATCGCGCATGGTCCAAGCAGCTTGCCAAAGTGTCCCTGGCACCACCCCTGCGCGCCCACGGGTCCCAGCGACCCTGCGCGGAGTCCCTGCGTTTCGCCAAATGGTCCCTGGCACCTCCCCAGCGTGTGCACGGGCCCCAGTGACCCCGAGCGGGGTCCCAGCGGCTCGCCAAACGGTCCCTGCCACCACCCCAGCGCGCGCACTGGACCCAGCAACCCCAGGCAGGGTCACAGCGGCTTGCCAAACTGTCCCTGGCACCTCCCAAGCGCGCAAACGGACACTAGCGACCCCACGTGGGGTCCCAGCGGCTCGCCAAACAGTCCCTAGCACCTCCCCAGCACGCACACGGACACTAGCGACCCCACGCGGGGTCCCAACGGCTCGCCAAACCGACCCTGGCACCACCCCACCTCACGCACGGACAGTAGCAACCCCACGCAGGGTCCCAGCAGCTCGCCAAACCGTCCCTGGCGCCTCCCCAGCGTGTGCATGGGCCTCAACAACCCCGCGCGGCGTCCTAGCAGCATGTCAAATGGTCCCTGGCACCTCCCCAGCATGTGCACGGACACTAGTGACTCCGCGTGGGGTCCCAGCGGCTTGCGAAACGGTCCCTGTCACCTCACCAGCTCGCGAACGGACACAAGAGACCCCACGCGGGGTCCCAGCGGCTCGCCAAACCGACCCTGGCACCACCCCACCTCACGCACGGACAGTAGCAACCCCACGCGGGGTCCCAGCAGCTCGCTAAACGGTCCCTGACATCTCCGCAGTGCGCGCACGGGGCCCAGCAACCCCGCACGGGGTACCAGCGGCTCGCCAAATGGTCCCTGGCACATCTCCAGCACGCGCACTGGACCCAGCGACCTTGCGCGGGGTCCCAGCGGCTCGCAAATGGTCCCTGGCACATCCCCAGCGGGCGCACAGGCCCCAGCGACTTTGCGCGTGGTCCAAGCAGCTTGCCAAATGGTCCCTGGCACCTACCCAGCGCACTTACAAGGCCCAGCAACCCCACGCGGGGTCCCAGCGGCTCGCCAAACAATCCCTGGTACCTCATCTGCGCTCACACGGGCACTATCGACTGCACGCGGGGTCCCAGCGGCTCCCCAAACCGTCCCTGGCACATCCCCAGCACGTTGAGGGGCACCAGTGATCCTGCGCGGGTTCCCAGCGGCTCGCTAAACGGTCCCTGGCACTTCCGCAGCACGCGCACGGGGCCCAGCGACCCCGCACGGGGTACCAGCGGCTCACCAAATGGTCCCTAGCACCACTCCAACAAGCACACGGGAACCAGCGCACACGTGGGGTCCCAGCGGCATGCCAAATGGTCCCTGGCACCTCCACAGCCCGGACATGGACACTAGTGACCCCACGCAGGGTCCCAGCGGCTCACCAAACCATTCCTGGCGACTGCCCAGCGCGAACATGTGCCCCAGCGACATCGCGCATGGTCCAAGCAGCTTTCCAAAGTGTCCCTGGCACCTCCCCTGCGCGCCCACGGGTCCCAGCGACCTTGCGCGGAGTCCATGCATTTCGCCAAATGGACCCTGGCACCTCCCCAGCGTGTGCACGGGCCCCAGCGACCCCGAGCGGGTTCCCAGCGGCTCGCCAAACGGTCCCTGCCACCACCCCAGTGCGCGCACTGGGCCCAGCAACCCCACGCAGGGTCACAGCGGCTTGCCAAACCGTCCCTGGCACCTCCCCAGCGAGCAAACGGACAATAGCGACCCCACGTGGGGTCCAAGCGGCTCGCCAAACATTCCCTTGCACCTCCCCAGCACGCACACGGACACTAGCGACCCCACGCGGGGTCCCAGCAGCTGGTCAAACCGTCCCTGGCGCCTCCCCAGCGTGTGCACGGACCTCAACAACCCCGCGCGGGTTGCCAGCAGCTCGCTAAACGGACCCTGGCAACTCCCCAGCACGGGAACGGACACTTGCGACCCCACGCGGGGTCCCAGCGGCTCGCCAAACCGACCCTGGCACCACCCCATCTCGCGCACGGACAGTAGCGACCCCACGCGGGGTCCAAACGGCTCGCCAAACCGACCCTGGCACCTCCCCAGCACGCATACGGACACTAGCGACCCCACGCGGGTTCCCAGCAGCTCGCCAAACCGACCCTGGCACCTCCCCAGCACGCATACGGACACTAGCGACCCCACGCGGGTTCCCAGCAGCTCGCCAAACCGTCCCTGGCGCTCCCCAGCGTGTGCACGGACCCCAACAACCCCGCGCGGGTTGCCAGCAGCTCGCTAAACGGACCCTGGCAACTCCCCAGCACGCGCAAGGACACTAGCAATCCAGCGCGGGGTCCCAGCGGCTCACCAAACGGTCCCTGGCACTTCCCCAGCACGGGAACGGACACTAGCGACCCCACGCGGGGTCCCAGCGGCTCGCCAAACCGACCCTGGCACCACCCCATCTCGCGCACGGACAGTAGCGACACCACGCAGGGTCCCAGCGGCTTGCCAAACCGTCCCTGGAGCCTCCGCAGCGTGTGCACGTGCCTCATCAACCCCGCGCGGGGTCCCAGGTGCATGCCAAATGGTCCCTGGCACCTCCCCAGCGTGCACACGGACACTAGCGACCCCACGCGGGGTCCCAGCGGCTCGCCAAACCGACCCTGGCACCACCCCATCTCGCGCACGGACAGTAGCGACCCCACGCAGGGTCCCAGCGGCTTGCCAAACCGTCCCTGGCGCCTCCGCAGCGTGTGCACGTGCCTCATCAACCCCGCGCGGGGTCCCAGCGGCTCGCCAAACGGTCCCTGCCACCACCCCAGCGCGCGCACTGGGCCAAGCAACCCCAGGCAGGGTCACAGCGGCTCGACAAACCGTCCCTGGCGCCTCCCCAGCGTGTGCATGGGCCTCAACAACCCCGCGCGGCGTCCTAGCAGCATGTCAAATGGTCCCTGGCACATCCCCAACGCGCGCACGGGCCCCAGCGACTTTGCGCGTGGTCCAAGCAGCTTGCCAAATGGTCCCTGGCACCTACCCAGCGCACTTACAAGGCCCAGCAACCCCACGCGGGGTCCCAGCGGTTCGCCACACCGTCCCTGGCACATCCCCAGCACGTGGAGGATCACCAGTGATCCTGCGCGGGTTCCCAGTGGTTCGCTAAACGGTCCCTGGCACTTCCCCAGCACGCGCACGGCGCCCCACGACCCCGCAAGGGGTACCAGCGGCTCACCAAATGGTCCCTACCACCACTCCAACAAGCACACGGGAACCAGCGACCACGTGCGGGGTCCCAGCGGCTCGCCAAACGGTCCCTGGCACCTCCACAGCTCGCACACGGACACTAGCGACCCCACGTGGGGTCCCAGCGGCTTCCCAAACCGACCCTGGCACCACCCCACCTCACGCACGGACAGTAGCGACCCCACGCGGGGTCCCAGCAGCTCGCCAAACCGTCCCAGGCACCTCCCCAGCGTGTGCACGGGCCTCAACAACCCCGTGCGGGGTCCTAGCAGCATGTCAAATGGTCCCTGGCACCTCCCCAGCACGTGCACGGACACTAGCGACCCCACGCGGGGTCCCAGCGGCTCGCCAAACCGACCCTGGCACCACCCCACCTCGCGCACGGACAGTAGCGACACCAAGCGGGGTCCCTGCAGCTCTCCAAACCGTCCCTGGTGCCTCCCCAGAGCGCGAATGGGCCCCAGCGACCCCGCACGGGTCCCAGCTGTTTGTCAAATGGTACCTTTTACCACCCCAGCATGCACACGAGCTCCACCGACCCAGTGCGAGATCCCGGCAGCTCGCTAAATGGTCCCTGGCACCTCCCTAGCGCACAGGCCCCAGCGACACTGGGCGGAGTCCCAGCGGCTCGCCAAAAGATCCCTGGCACCTCCCCAGGGCACGAACGGACAATAGCGACCCCACCCGGGTTCCCAGCGGCTCGCCAAACCGACCCTGGCACCACTCCAGCTCGCGCACGGACAGTAGCGACCCCATGCGGGCTTCCAATGGCTCACCAAACCGTCCCTGGCGCCTCTCCAGCGCGTGCACAGGCCCCAGTGACCCCGAGCGGGGTCCCAGCGGCTCGCCAAACTGTCCCTGCCACCTCCCCAGCGGACAAACGGACACTAGCGACCCCACGTGGGGTCCCAGCAGCTCGCCAAACAGTCCCTAGCACCTCCCCAGCACGCACACAGACACTAGCGACCCCACGCGGGGTCCCAGCGGCTCGCCAAACCGACCCTGGCACCACCCAACCTCACGCACGGACAGTAGCGACCCCACGCGGGGTCCCAGCAGCTCGCCAAACCGTCCCTGGCGCCTCCCCAGCGTGTGCACGGGCCTCAACAACCCAGCGCGGGGTCCTAGCAGCATGCCAAATGGTCCCTGGCACCTCCCCAGCACGTTCACGGACACTAGGGACACCACGCGGGGTCCCAGCGGCTCGCCAAACGGTCCCTAGCACCTCCCCAGCACGCACACGGACACTGGCAACCCCATGCGGGTTCCCAGCGGCTCGCCAAACCGACCCTGGCACCACCCCACCTCGCGCACGGACAGTAGCGACCACAAGAGGGGTCCCTGCAGCTCGCCAAACCGTCCCTGGTGCCTCCCCAGAACACGAATGGGCCCCAGCGACCCCGCACGGGTCCCAGCTGTTCGTCAAATGGTACCTTTTACCACCCCAACATGCACACAAGCCCCACCGACCCCGTACGAGATCAACGGCAGCTAGCTAAATGGTCCCTGGCACCTCCCTAGCGCACAGGCCCCAGCGACCCTGGGCGGAGTCCCAGCGGCTCACCAAAAGGTCCCTGGCACCTCCCCAGCGCGCGAACGGACATTAGCGACCCCACGTGGGGTCCCAGCGGCTCGCCAAAAGGTCCCTGGCACCTCCCCAGCGCGCGAATGGACACTAGCGACCCCACGCGGGTTCCCAGCGGCTCGCCAAACCGACCCTGGCACCACCCCACCTCACGCACGGATAGAAGCGACCCCACGCGGGGTCCCAGCAGCTCGCCAAACCGTCCCTGGCGCCTCCCCAGCGTGTACACGGGCCTCAACAACCCCGCGCGGCGTCCTAGCAGCATATCAAATGGTCCCTGGCACCTCCCCAGCACGTGCACGGACACTAGCGACACCACGCGGGGTCCCAGCGGCTCGCCAAACCGAACCTGGCACCACCCCACCTCGCGCACGGACAGTAGCGACCCCTAGCGGGGTCCCTGCAGCTCGCAAAACCGTCCCTGGTGCCTCCCCAGAGCACGAATGGGACCCAGCGACCCCGCACGGGTCCCAGCTGCTCGTCAAATGGTACCTTTTTCCACCCCAGCATGCACACGAGCACCACCGACCCCGTGCGAGATCCCGGCAGCTAGCTAAATGGTCCCTGGCACCTCCCTAGCGCACAGGCCCCAGCGCCCCTGGGCAGAGTCCAGGTGGCTCGCCAAAAGGTCCCTGGCACCTCCCCAGCGCGCGAACGGACACTAGCGACCCCACGCGGGGTCCCAGCGGCTCGCCAAACCAACCCTGGCACCACCCCATCTTGCGCACGGACAGTAGCGACCCCACGCGGGGTCCCAGCGGCTTGCCAAACCGTCCCTGGCACCTCCCCTGCGCGCCCACGGGTCACAGCGACCCTGCGCGGAGTCCCTGTGTTTCGCTAAATGGTCCCTGGCACCTCCCCAGCACGTGCACGGACAGTAGCGACCTCTAGCGGGGTCCCTGCAGCTCGCCAAACCGTCCCTGGTGCCTCCCCAGAGCACGAATGGGCCCCAGCGACCCCGCACGGGTCCCAGCTGCTCGTCAAATGGTACCTTTTACCACCCCAGCATGCACACGAGCCCCACCAACCCCGTGCGAGATCCCGGCAGATAGCTAAATGGTCCCTGGCACCTCCCTAGCGCACAGGCCCCAGCGCCCCTGGGCGGAGTCCAGGTGGCTCGCCAAAAGGTCCCTGGCACCTCCCCAGCGCGCGAATGGACACTAGCGACCCCACGCGGGGTCCCAGCGGCTCGCCAAACCAACCCTGGCACCACCCCATCTTGCGCACGGACAGTAGCGACCCCACGAGGGGTCCCAGCGGCTTGCCAAACCGTCCCTGGCACCTCCCCTGCGTGCCCACGGGTCACAGCGACCCTGCGCGGAGTCCCTGTGTTTCGCTAAATGGTCCCTGGCACCTCCCCAGCGCGTGCACGGGCCGCAGTGACCCCGAGCGGGGTCCCAGCGGCTCGCCAAACTGTCCCTGCCACCTCCCCAGCGCGCAAACGGACACTAGCGACCCCATGTGGGGTCCCAGCGGCTCGCCAAACAGTCCCTAGCACCTCCCCAGCACGCACACAGACACTAGCGACCCCACGCGGGGTGCCAGCGGCTCGCCAAACCGACCCTGGCACCACCCCACCTCACGCACGGACAGTAGCGACCCCACGCGGGGTCCCAGCGGCTCGCCAAATGGTCCCAGGCACCTACCCAGTGCACTTACAGGGCCCAGCAACCCCACGTGGGGTCCCAGCAGCTCGCCAAACGGTCCCTGGCGCCTCCCCAGCGTGTGCACGGGCCTCAACAACCCCGCGCAGGGTCCCAGCAGCATGCCAAACCGTCCCTGGCACCTCCCCAGCACGTGCACGGACACTTGCCACCCCACGCCGGGTCCCAGCGGCTCGCCAAACGGTCCCTAGCACCTCCCCAGCGCGCACACGGACACTAGCGACACCACGCGGGTTCCCAGCGACTCGCCAAACCGATACTGGCACCACCCCACCTCGCGCACGGACAGTAGCGACCCCAAGCGGGGTCACAGCAGGTCAGCAAATGGTCCCTGGCGCCTAACCAGTGCACTTACAGGGACCAGCAACCCCACGTGGGGTCCCAGCAGCTCGCCAAACGGTCCCTGGCACCTCCCCAGCGTGTGCACGGGCCTCAACAACCCCGCGCAGGGTCCCAGCAGCATGCCAAACCGTCCCTGGCACCTCCCCAGCACGTGCACGGACACTTGCCACCCCACGCCGGGTCCCAGCGGCTCGCCAAACGGTCCCTAGCACCTCCTCAGCGCGCACACGGACACTAGCGTCCCCACGCGGGGTCCCAGCGGCTCGCCAAACCGACCCTGGCACCACCCCACCTCACGCACGGACAGTAGCGACCCCACGCGGGGTCCCAGCAGCTCGCCAAACCATCCCTGGCGCCTCCCCAGCGTGTGCACGGGCCTCAACAACCCCGCGCAGGGTCCCAGCAGCATGCCAAACCGTCCCTGGCACCTCCCCAGCACGTGCACGGACACTTGCCACCCCACGCCGGGTCCCAGCGGCTCGCCAAACGGTCCCTAGCACCTCCCCAGCGCGCACACGGACACTAGCGACACCACGCGGGTTCCCAGCGACTCGCCAAACCGACACTGGCACGACCCCACCTCGCGCACGGACAGTATCGACCCCACGCGGGGTCCCAGCAGCTCGCCAAACCGTCCCTGGCGCCTCCCCAGCGTGTGCACGGGCCTCAACAACCCAGCGCGGGGTCCTAGCAGCATGCCAAATGGTCCCTGGCACCTCCCCAGCACGTTCACGGACACTAGGGACACCACGCGGGGTCCCAGCGGCTCGGCAAATGGTCCCTGGCGCCTCCCCAGCGTGTGCACGGGCCTCAACAACCCAGCGCGGGGTCCTAGCAGCATGCCAAATGGTCCCTGGCACCTCCCCAGCACGTTCACGGACACTAGGGACACCACGCGGGGTCCCAGCGGCTCGCCAAACGGTCCCTAGCACCTCCCCAGCACGCACACGGACACTAGCAACCCCACGCGGGTTCCCAGTGGCTCGCCAAACCGACCCTGGCACCACCCCACCTCGCGCACGGACAGTAGCGACCCCAAGAGGGGTCCCTGCAGCTCGCCATACCGTCCCTGGTGCCTCCCCAGAACACGAATGGGCCCCAGCGACCCCGCATGGGTCCCAGCTGTTTGTCAAATGGTACCTTTTACCACCCCAGCATGCACACGAGCCCCACCGACCCCGTGCGAGATCCCGGCAGCTAGCTAAATGGTCCCTGGCACCTCCCAAGCGCACAAGCCCCAGCGACCCTGGGCGGAGTCCCAGCGGCTCGCCAAAAGGTCCCTGGCACCTCCCCAGCGCGCGAACGGACACTAGCGACCCCACGTGGGGTCCCAGCGGCGCGCCAAACGGTCCCTAGCACCTCCCCAGCACGCACACGGACACTAGCGACCCCACGCGGGTTCCCAGCGGCTCGCCAAACCGACCCTGGCACCACCCCACCTCACGCACGGATAGTAGCGACCCCACGCGGGGTCCCAGCAGCTCGCCAAACCGTCCCTGGCGCCTCCCCAGCGTGTACACGGGCCTCAACAACACCGCGCGGCGTCCTAGCAGCATGTCAAATGGTCCCTGGCACCTCCCCAGCACGTGCACGGACACTAGCGACACCACGCGCGGTCCCAGCGGCTCGCCAAACCGACCCTGGCACCACCCCACCTCGCGCACGGACAGTAGCGACCCCTAGCGGGGTCCCTGCAGCTCGCCAAACCGTCCCTGGTGCCTTCCCAGAGCACGAATGGGCCCCAGCGACCCCGCACGGGTCCCAGCTGCTCGTCAAATGGTACCTTTTACCACCCCAGCATGCACACGAGCCCCACCGACCCCGTGCGAGATCCCGGCAGATAGCTAAATGGTCCCTGGCACCTCCCTAGCGCACAGGCTCCAGCGCCCCTGGGCGGAGTCCAGGTGGCTCGCCAAAAGGTCCCTGGCACCTCCCCAGCGCGCGAACGGACACTAGCGACCCCACATGGGGTCCCAGCGGCTCACAAACCCTGGCACCACCCCATCTCGCGAACGGACAGTAGCGACCCCACGCGGGGTCCCAGCGGCTTGCCAACCCTACCCTGGCACCTCCTCAGCGCTCAAACAGACACTAGCGACCGCACGAGGGGTCCCATCGGCTCGCCAAACAAGCCCTGACACATCCCCAGCACATGCAGGGGCACCAGCGATCCTGCGCGGGTTCCCAGAGGCTTGTTAAACGGTCCCTGGCACCTCCCCAATGCGTGCACTGGGCCCAGCAACCCCACGCAGGGTCACAGCGGCTTGCCAAAAGGTCCCTGACACCTCCCCAGCACGCGCAAGGACACTAGCGACCCCACGCGGGGTCCCAGCGGCTCGCCAAACCAACCTTGGCACCACCCCATCTCGCGCACGGACAGTAGCGACCCCACGCGGGGTCCCAGCGGCTTGCCAACTCTACCCTGGCACCTCCTCAGCGCTCAAACAAACACTAGCGACCGCACAAGGGGTCCCATCGGCTCGCCAAACCATCCCTGACACATACCCAGTACATGCAGGGGCACCAGCGATACTGCGCGGGTTCCCAGAGGTTTGTTAAACGGTCCCTGGCACCTCCCCAGCGCGTGCACTGGCCCCAGTGACCCCGAGCAGGGTCCCAGCGGCTCGACAAACGGTCCCTGCCACCACCCTAGCGCACGCACTGGGACCAGCAACCCCACGCAGGGTCACAGCGGCTTGCCAAACCGTCCCTGGCACCTCCCCAGCGCGCAACCAGAGACTAGCGACCCCACGTGGGGTCCCAGCGGCTCGCCAAACAGTCCCTAGCACCTCCCCAGCACGTGCACGTACACTAGCGACCTCACGTGGGGTCCCAGAGGCTCGCCAAACCGACCCTGGCACCACCCCACCTCACGCACGGACAGTAGCGACCCCAAGCGAGGTCCCTCAGCTCGCCAAACCGTCCCTGGTGCCTCCCCAGAGCACGAATGGGCCCCAGCGACCCAGCATGGGTCCCAGCTGTTCGTCAAATGGTACCTTTTACCACCGCAGCATGCACACGAGCCCCAACGACCCCGTGCGAGATCCAGGCAGCTAGCTAAATGGTCCCTGGCACCTCCCTAGCGCACAGGACCCAACGACCCTGGGCGGAGTCCCAGCGGCTCGTCAAAAGGTCCCTGGCACCTCCCCAGCGCGCGAACGGACACTAGCGACCCCACGTGGGGTCCCAGCGGCTCGCCAAACAGTCCCTAGCACCTCCCCAGCACGCAGACAGACAATAGCGACTCCACGCGGGTTCCCAGCAGCTCGCCAAACCGACCCTGGCACCACCCCACCACGCGCACGGACAGTAGCGACCCCACGCGGGGTCCCAGCGGCTTGCCAAACCTACCCTGGCACCTCCTCAGCGCTCAAACAAACACTATCGACCGCACGAGGGGTCCCATCGGCTCACCAAACCATCCCTGACACATCCCGAGCACATGTAGGGGCACCAGCGATCCTGCGCGGGTTCCCAGAGGCTTGTTAAACGGTCCCTGGCACCTCTCCAGCAAGCACACGGGCACCAGTGACCCCAAGTGGGGTCCCAGCGGCTCGTCAAATGGTCCCTGCCACCACCCCAGCGCGCACTGGGCCCAGCAACCCCACGCAGGGTCACAGCGGCTTGCCAAACCGTCCCTGGCACCTCCCCAGCGCACAAACGGACACTAGCGACCCCACGCTTGTTCCCAGCGGCTCGCCAAACCGACCCTGGCACCACCCTACCTCGCGCACGGACAGTAGCGACCCCACGCGGGGTCCCAGCAGCTCGCCAAACCGTCCCTGGCGCCTCCCCAGCGTGTGCACGGGCCTCAACAACCCAGCGCGCGGTCCCAGCGGCATGCCAAATGGTCCCTGGCACCTCCCTATCGCACACGGGCACTAGCGACCTCACGCGGGGTCCAAGTGGCTCGTCAAACCGACCCTGGCACCACCCCACCTCGCGCACGGACAGTAGCGACCCCTCACGGGTCCCAGCTGTTTGTCAAATGGTACCTTTTACCACCCCAGCATGCACACGAGCCCCACCGACCCCGTGCGAGATCCCGGCAGCTCGCTAAATGATCCCTGGCACCTCCCTAGTGCACAGGCCCCAGCGACCCTGGGCGGAGTCCCAGCGGCTCGCCAAAAGGTCCCTGGCACCTCCCAAGCGCGCGAACAGACACTAGCGACCCCACCCGGGGTCCCAGCGGCTCGCCAAACCGACCCTGGCACAACCCCAGCTCGCGCACGGACAGTAGCGACCCCATGCGGGCTTCCAATGGCTCACCAAACCGTCCCTGGCGCCTCCCCAGCGCGTGCACGGGCCTCAGCGACCCCGCGCGGGGTCCCAGCGGCTCGCCAAACGGTCCCTGGCACCTCCCCAGCACGCGAATGGACACTAGCGACCCCACGCGGGGTCCCAGCAGCTCGTCAAACCGACCCTGGCACCACCCCAGCTCGCGCACGGACAGTAGCGACCCCATGCGGGCTTCCAATGGCTCACCAAACCGTCCCTGGCGCCTCCCCAGCGCGTGCACGGGCCTCAGCGACCCCGCGCGGGGTCCTAGCGGCATGCCAAATGGTCCCTGGCACCTCCCCAGCACGCGCACGGGCACCAGCGATCCCGCGCGGGTTGCCAGCAGCTCGCTAAACGGTCCCTGGCGCCTCCCCAGCGCGTGCACGGGCCTCAGCGACCCCGCGCGGGGTCCCAGCGGCATGCCAAATGGTCCCTGGCACCTCCCCAGCACGCGCACGGGCACCAGCGATCCCGCGCGGGTTGCCAGCAGCTCGCTAAACGGTCCCTGGCAACTCCCCAGCACGTGCAAGGACACTAGCAATCCAGCGCGGGGTCCTAGCGGCTCGCCAAACGGTCCCTGGCACCTCCCCAGCATGTGCACGGGCACCAGCGATCCCGCGCGTGTTGCCAGCAGCTCGCTAAACGGTCCCTGGCAACTCCCCAGCACGCGCAAGGACACTAGCGACCCCACGCAGGGTCCCAGCGGCTCGCCAAACCAACCCTGGCACCACCCCATCTCGCGCACGGACAGTAGCGACCCCACGCGGGGTCCCAGCGGCTTGCCAAACCTACCCTGGCACCTCCTCAGCGCTCAAACAAACACTATCGACCGCACGAGGGGTCCCATCGGCTCACCAAACCATCCCTGACACATCCCCAGCACATGCAGGGGCACCAGCGATCCTGCGCGAGTTCCCAGAGGCTTGTTAAACGGTCCCTGGCACCTCTCCAGCAAGCACACGGGCACCAGTGACCCCAAGTGGGGTCCCAGCGGCTCGTCAAATGGTCCCTGCCACCACCCCAGCGCGCACTGGGCCCAGCAACCCCACGCAGGGTCACAGCGGCATGCCAAATGGTCCCTGGCACCTCCCTAGCGCACACGGGCACTAGCGACCTCACGCGGGGTCCAAGTGGCTCGTCAAACCGACCCTGGCACCACCCCACCTCGCGCACGGACAGTAGCGACCCCTCACGGGTCCCAGCTGTTTGTCAAATGGTACCTTTTACCACCCCAGCATGCACACGAGCCCCACCGACCCCGTGCGAGATCCCGGCAGCTCGCTAAATGATCCCTGGCACCTCCCTAGTGCACAGGCCCCAGCGACCCTGGGCGGAGTCCCAGCGGCTCGCCAAAAGGTCCCTGGCACCTCCCCACCTCGCGAACAGACAGTAGCGACCCCTCACGGGTCCCAGCTGTTTGTCAAATGGTACCTTTTACCACCCCAGCATGCACACGAGCCCCACCGACCCCGTGCGAGATCCCGGCAGCTCGCTAAATGATCCCTGGCACCTCCCTAGTGCACAGGCCCCAGCGACCCTGGGCGGAGTCCCAGCGGCTCGCCAAAAGGTCCCTGGCACCTCCCCAGCGCGCGAACAGACACTAGCGACCCCACCCGGGGTCCCAGCGGCTCGCCAAACCGACCCTGGCACCACCCCAGCTCGTGCACGGACAGTAGCGACCCCACGAGGGGTTCCAATGGCTCACCAAACCGTCCCTGGCGCCTCCCCAGTGCCTGCACTGGCACCAGCGACCCAGCGCGGGGTCCCAGCGGCTCGCCAAACGGTCCCTGGCACCTCCCCAGCACGCGAATGGACACTAGCGACCCCACGCGGGGTCCCAGCGGCTCGCCAAACCAACCCTGGCACCACCCCATCTCGCGCACGGACAGTACCGACCCCACGCGGGGTCCCAGCGGCTTGCCAAACCTACCCTGGCACCTCCTCAGCGTTCAAACAGACACTAGCGACCGCACGAGGGGTCCCATCAGCTCGCCAAACCATCCCTGGCACATCCCCCAGCACATGCAGGGGCACCAGCGATCCTGAGCGGGTTCCCAGAGGCTCGCCAAATGGTCCCTGGCACCTCTCCAGCAAGCACACGGGCACCAGTGACCCCAAGTGGGGTCCCAGCGGCTCGTCAAAT